>NC_134687.1:237682463-237982463 GCF_050947455.1 Rhinoderma darwinii | reverse complement strand
CCAATAAGACCTCACCGATGGCTTTTTCGTTAGGCCCGTATTTAGTACCAATCCCCAGTACTGCAGCATCTCTGCTTTGTCAGTGGAATGCCACCTGTATGGCCTGGCATAAAAACTTTCGGGGTTGACAGCAATAAATTGTTGAGCACATAGATTAGTTTGCTCAACAATATTTTCCACAAGGTTGTCCGAAAAAAAGAGCTGGAAAAACTCAATCTCGGACAGCCCTGCTGTCTGGACTTGGACCCCTGCAGCAGCAGTAAAGTCCGGTACTTGGGGGGTGTAGGAGGTTGGGGGCAACCAATTGGGTTCAGGTGCAGGTGTTACTTGAACACTAACCCTCCTGCGACTGCGAGGGGGTTCCTCTGTGTCGCTTGAGGAGGACAGAGCAAATGCGGACCCAGCATCACTCGCAGTATCGGTGTCCGATGCGAGCATCTCATATGCCTCCTCTGCAGTGAAGGTTTTGCGGGCCGTTTTTATTGAATGTATATGTATACAAAAAATATATTTTTTGGTCTTTTTTTTTTTTTACGTAAAACACTAAATACTAACGTACACTAATGTTTTTTTATTTTTTATTTTATGACACTAACACTGACTAAACTATACTGACAAAAAAAACAATAACTAACTGACAATCACACACTGACGCTAACTGACGGTCTGACGCTGACTGACACTAAATAAATTGACGCAGACTAAATTGACGCTGACTAAACTACACTGACAAAAAGACGATGACTAACTGACGCTGACTGATTTTATAAACAGACGGTCTGACACTGACTAACAGATGGACTGACCTAACACTAACGTACACTAATATTTTTTTTTTAATTTTTTTTAATTTTATGACACTAAAACTAACACTGACTAAACTACACTGACAAAAAGACGATGACGGACGCTGACTGATTGACAAATGGAACGATCTGACACTAACAGATGGTCTGAAACTAAGTGACGCTGACACTGATTGACACTGAATAAATTGACGCTAACGCTGACTAAATGGACACTGACGCTAACACTAACGCTGACTAACACTGATGCTCACTAATACTGACGCTCACTAACACTGACGCTCACTAACACTGACGCTCACTAACACTGACTAACACTGACTAATGCTGACTAACACTGACTAACACTGACTAACGCTGACTGACGCTGACTAACACGGACGCTGTCTAAATGGACTGTGACGCTAACACTAATGCTGATGCTGACTAACACTGACGCTGACTAACACTGACGCTGACTAACACTGACGCTGACTGACGCTGACTAACACTGACGCTCACTAACACTGACGCTCACTAACGCTGACTAACGCTGACTAACGCTGACTGACGCTGACTAACACGGACGCTGTCTAAATGGACTTTTTTTTAGAGTTTTATGATTTTTTTTTAAAAAAAAGCACAAAAAAAAAGCTCCCTTATAGACTGGGAGAGGAAGGGGGGGGGGGATCACAGTTACACACTGTGATCAAGGGGTTAATCGGGATATTATGGGGTTTTCTGATTGTAACTTTGCTCTTCACACGACGACGACGCTACAGGCTCTGATCTCCTCGACTTCCTGACTCCAACAGAGGAGATCAGAGCCTGTGACGTATTTCCTACTCAGAAGTGAGCTCCGATTGGTAAGTCTGCAGAGACTTACTAATCAGAGCGATCTACAACAAGGGACAGCTTCGATTGGTCCCTTGTTGTGTGCCCGGACATCAGGGCAGACTGCCTGAGAAGTTAACCGCCGCTGCGGTGTAGCGCCGCGCGACGGTTAACTTTTAAAGCACGGACGTAACTGCACGCCCGGGTGCGCGAAGTTACTGCTCACCTGGACGTGCATTTACGCCAAGGTGCGGGAAGGGGTTAAGAAACTAGTTAGCATAAATCTAAAATTGCTCATAACTTGCTCAATAATGATCGTTTTTCAAAATAAAAACCACTGTTATCTACATTACAGCGCCGATCACATTATGTAGGATATAGGGCATTTATAATCTGGTGACAGAGCCTCTTTAAATGTTAAGATCTTTTTAATGTGCTGCTCAAGTATAGATAACGACCTATACATGTAGTGCCGAAGTAATACTTGCTGTATTATTGCATGCTAATATATCTTACTTTTTAAAATAAGATAATACTTACCGAGCAACTGTCAACACCACCTTGCATGAAACCAGCACAAAGCATTCTCGGGCTAATCTGAATGGGATAGAATTTTTTACAAGTTTGATCCCCTACAATGGTGACTGAGGCCTTCTGAAGCTGTCTGGACATTGGACCTGAAAGTAAGTATATCATATAAGTACATTATAGAATTTTAGCGCAGGATGTCAGGTAAGAGAGTATAATTGTTCTAGTCTTCGTAGCTTTGAGTATTAGCAGTGTACCAATGTGCTCAGAAGCGTATAGAAAAAAATATTCATTTCTCATCAGGTTACTCCGTACACGGGTGGTAGACAAAATAATGGAAATTCCTAAGGAGATGTTAAGGTCTCCCTGTATTATATTGCATTTCTCCAAATGAAAAAAAAAAAGTACTGTAATAAAGTGTATAGCCAACCTCTACCTTGTTAACAGTCTCATCACCCTTTTTTAATGTACTACCATACAAACTGAATTCATCATCTTTCCCCATCTCACTCAATTCCCTTAACAGAACTATTAACTGCAGTTCGAAAGTTCCCCGGTCTGACAAGTCTTGATTCCACCCTATCCTTCAAATCGCACATCGAAGCCCTTACCAACTCCTGTCGCCTCCACCTCAAAAACATTTCTTGAATCCGCTCCTTCCTCAACCTCGAGTCAACAAAAATGCTTGTACAATCCCTGATCATCTCCCGCCAAGACTACAGAAAACATCTGTCTCTGAGGCCTCCCATCTAACAGTCTTGCACCCTTCCAATCCACCCTCAACTGTTCTGCCCTGTTAATCTACCCATCCCCTCATTTTACTTCTGCCTGTCCCCTCTACCAATCCCTTTACTGGCTACCCATTGCCCAGCAATTTCATTTCAAAATATTACTAATGACATACAAGGCTGTCTACAACCTGTCCCCTCCATACATCTCTACCCTAATCTGATACCTACCAACATGTAATCTCCGTTCCTCACAAGACCTTTGTCTTTGCTATTCTTTTGTTGGCTCCTCAAATCATCCCCTCCAAGATTTCTCTCCTGTATCCCCCATACTCTAGAACTCGCTACCCCAGCACATCGCACTCTCTCCTACCATCCAAACTTTCAAAAGCAACAGTAAAACGCACCTCTTCAGAAAGTTACAACATACAATTACCCTGCTGCCACTACCCACTACTCTACCGGATGAACATTTCCTATCCTAAGCTACTGTCTACGCCCCCTTCCTTTGTAGATTGTAAGACCTCACGGGCAGGGTCCTCCCTCCTTTTGTACCAGTCTGTCATTCATTAAGCTCATGTTTATTTTACTTTTATTTTCTCACGTTACCCTTTTGTCATATGTACAGCGCCCTGGAATTAATGGTGCTTTAACATAAATTTTAGTCCTAGAAGGAAGGTATAGCAGATAAAAGCAGGAATGTCAGCTCATCTCCTTGAGTGCACGAAACATACAGTGATATCCACGCCACAGGCACAAGTTTCAAGAGGAGAAGGATCTGCACTCCTTGTGGAATATAAAAGTATTCTTCTTTATTGAAATAGCCAGCAGGTAAAACCAGGCAAAGTGAACAAATTACATAAAGGGACGGACACTTTATGTAATTTGTCCACCTTGCCTGTTTTTACCTGCTGGCTATTTCAATAAAGAAGAATACTTTTATATTCCACAAGGAGTGCTGGTCCTTTTCCTCCTAGAAGGAAGTTATGTCTAGTTTTCTTGATATGATAGTTTGTGATAAAGGTGAGAAAACTAATTTTCTGTACTTTTTTCTGTTGCCTGTGTGTAATATGCTGCTTATAATTACTCAAAAAACACAGAAAGATGCCATACTTACTAATACAAGGGCAGTTTCTCAGTTTTTTTAAATAAATATATGTCCTTCTTTGCTGTGATTTGTTTTAATATGCTGCTTAGGCACTTAATGAAAGAACACAAGGGGCAATACTGTGTTATGCTTATTGCAGGGCTTCAGGGGTCAGTGCATGACACTCTCTTTGGTCTTATTTGAATGCCTATGTCATGCACCATGGCCTACCTCCCTAATCTAGGCATAACACATTGTATACTTTTGCCCGAAATGTTTCATTAAATATTCACCATGCAGTTTTACTCATTTCGGTCTTAGCTGTGCTATTTTCGGGTTCTAATTTGCTGTCTGATTACCTCCTTCCTTAGTAGAACCCCAGCCTGTAATGAAGCATTTTGTTCCCTCTCCGAAGCTGTGACTGGCATCTGGGAGGCAGATAGGTTTTATTAGATTTGTGAAGGAGAGAGGTGAAGGCAGCTCCAACAGGGCTACGTCATTATCCAGAGTGTAGACGTTGTAGAAGGGATGTTTGTGGATTCGAAAAATCTTCTCTACTCTTCCCTCTACCCCATTGAGGAAAGCGGTTCCCAGGTATGCTGCCCATAGCTTGGGGTCATTGTAACTGTCAATGTTAAAAATAAAAATTATAATCTAGTCAAACACTACTCAACAATTACTTTCTTTTTTTCTTCTATAATTCTACACATATACAGTACTCAGTCCCTCACACATCCCTTCTTCTGTACTAGAACCCAATACAGAATGTCCCTGTCAATAACTACATGTCAAAGCAGTGGGCAGCCGACAGCAGCCAACGGTCCGAGATCAGTACAGCTCCACACTTGTGCTCCTTTCTTCGTAGCCACAGACTAACTTGCCAGGGCCATTCTCCTCGTAAGGAACCACTGCCTCCAACTATCTTGTTAAAAGGTAGTACGGGGGCAGAACCACAATCTGCAGCAAAGAAAGAGATAGGTGTTCAGGGCAAAATATATAACTTTGAATTAATCTGCATTTCCTGGTAATGATAACATAGTTTAAAATGTTTTTTCATCTTAATTTTTTATATGCCAGTAAGAGAGAAGATTGGAATGGTTTAAATTATGCATAATCTCTGACAGACTGGTTGCTAGCCAAGTGCTGCCCGACGACCAGATTAAAAAGTCTGTGGGTGTTTGGCAGTGTGTCCCTAGCAATCAGGTTGTCAGTCAAGTTATGCCATTCTCCTCACAAAGTTTACATAGCAGTTTACAAAGACATAAAAAGTAAAATGGAAATAAGACAAGGCCGATCATTGCTACCCATATACTTACCACAGTTTTGTTCATCAGAACCATTATTGCAGTCTGGGATTCCATCACACTCTGGATTTGTTTTGCTGATGCAGAGTCTGTTGGAGCATTTGTAGGTGGAAGTGGTACATGGAACTAAGAAAATGCACAGATCACTATCAGACACCTATTTGAAATATGTAATTTGCTTTAACATCATCATAGTCAGAAGAGGCATGGAATTCGCCAATGGAAACCACCAACCTCTATTTATTTGTATTAAAATCTACTTTATGTACTCAGGTTTCATACATTTATTGTTTTCATTAACTTTCCATCTTTATTTAAATCTTAATTTTAGTAGTGCGTTTTGTTTCCCAAACATGATAGGTTCCAATTGCTATGGGATAAAAAAAAATTGATAAGTAGTTAATGTGCTTCTAAAATAATGCATACACATTAAGGTGTAAGGGACATAAGATAAAGAATTATTTAGAAACCGGTCTAATGCAGTAGTGAAAAGAGCAGAATACAAAAAAAATATTGTAATGTACATACAGTTTCACATAGCATATTGCGACCAAAATTCACACGCATGAGGCTTGAAGCAGTTTCCACTCACCTGGTTTCTGTGTTGGTCTGGGTGGCTCAGTGACCCTTGGTGCGGTTGTGCTTGTCTTTGCAGTTGTTGTCCTCTTGCTTGTGGTTTTAGTTGTAGTTGACTTTGGAGTACTTTTTGTAGGTTTGATTTGAGAAATAGTAGTCCTAGATACTGTGGTTGTCCTTCGTCCAGTGGAAGTTGGCGGTCGCACAGTGGATGGCCTTGTAGTGGTCATAGGAGTTGTAGGAGGCATAGTTGACTTCGGCAGATTCATACCACTATCTGTAGTCCTTAATACAGGAGCCACTGTGTCCAGGATCCAATCCTTAAGTTTTGTTACTCTACTATAAACCCCTGGTTTTTTGGCCTGAGCACATCCAATACCCCAACTTACAATGCCAGCCAAGAAGAAAACACCTGGACTCTCTTCACATGCCAGGGGTCCCCCTGAGTCTCCCTTTGAAACATGAAGTTTGAGTCAGTAGACAAGTTATTACTACAGTATATTATTTCGCTTATATCCATTACAGCCTTACCTGACAGGAGTCCACCTTCCCGTCTAGAAATCCTGCACAGATCATCCGTTCTGTTACTGAGAAGTTGTAAAGGACACTGCAAATTTTCTGGTCAATGATACCAACAGAAGCCTTTTGCAGAACCTCAGGCTTAGACACTGCATAGAAGATTCATATTGTTCTCATGTGATCAAGAGACTGTACAGACATACAATAACGTAGGAGAGAGTAAAAAAATTATATTCCTCATCACATCCACATGTTGGATGTAAAAAAGAGCTTTATTTGGTCATAAATTTAAAAGTCCAAGAGGACACAGGTAGGGTGTGTTACCGCTTAGGAGTAAGCGGTTACACGCCCTACCTGTGTCCTCTTGGACTTTTAAACTTATGACCAAATAAAGCTCTTTTTTAGGCCTCATTTACACGAGCGTAATATACGCGCGTGCGACGCGCGTGCTTTTCACGCGTGTCGTACGCACCTATATTACTCTATGGGGCAGTTTAGACGATGCGTGAATTTTGCGCAGCGTGAGTGCGTTGCGTAAAACTCACGACATGTTCTATAATCGTGCGTTTTTCACGCAACACGCACCCATTGAAGTCAATGGGTGCGTGAAAACAATGCATGCCACACGGACGCTACTGCGTTGCATGCGCGAAAATCACGCAAGAGCTGTCAAAAGGATGAATGTAAACAGAAAAGCACCACGTGCTTTTCTGTTTACAAACATCCAAACGGAGTGTAAAATTAGAGATGAGCGCACCGAACTTCACCGGGTTCGGCCGAACTCGTTTTGACCGAACCCGGCAAAAAATGTTCGGGTACGTGACGTCAGGAGACAGTCACTGCCCACGGTGCTGAAAGACTTAAACTGTTTCAGCACCATGGACAGTGACTTTCGATCGCCATATACATATACGTGTAAAAAAAAACAGAAGTTCGGACTTACCGATAAGTCCCGGCTCCTTCCTCCAGTCCGACCTCCCGGGATGACAATTCAGGCCAAGTGACAGCTGCAGCCAATCACAGGCCAAGCACATGCTGCAGCCAATCACAGGCTGCAGCGGTCTCATGGCCTGCCGCGTCATCCTGGGAGGTGGGGCCGGATGACAAGAGAGGGACGCGTCACCAAGGCAACGGCCGGGAGACCGGACTGGAGGAAGCAGGCAGTTCATGGTAAGTATGAACGTCTTTTTTTATTCACAGGTTGGTGTATATTGTGATCGGCATTCACTGTCGAGGGTGCTGAAAGAGTTACTGCCGATCAGTTAGCTCTTTCAGCACCTTGGACAGTGACGGGCGTCGACTACCTCATCTCTATGATGGCGGCTGCGTGAAAATCACGCAGCCGCGCATCATACACGGATGACACACGGAGCTGTCAAATGCCTTTTGCGCGCGCAAAACGCAGCGTTTTTTGCGCGCACAAAACGCACACGCTCGTGTAAATCAGGCCTTACACTCAACATGTGGATGTGCTGAGGAATATATTTTTTACTTTCTCCAATACGGATTCTCTTGCCTGCCTGCAAGCCCCCCCCCTTTCGATTGCACTCCATTGAGGAACTACAGATCCCAGGACAAAGCACACCTTGTTTGCATACAATAACATATCCATGCTTCATGACCATCCTAAAACAGTGCCATGTTTAAAGATGCTCTGTCACCAGTTTATAAGTGCTCTATCTCCTACCTAATCTGATAGGTGCTGTAATGTAGATAATAACAGTGGTTTTTATTTTGAAAAACGATCATTTTTAGAAAGATATAAACAATTTTAGATTTATGCTAATTAGTTTCTTAACCCCTTCAGGACTGAGCCACTTTTGGACCAAATGACAGAGCCTCATTTTTTAAATCTGACGTGTGTTACTTTATGTGGTAATAACTCGGGAATGCTTTTACCTATCCAAGCGATTCTGAGATTGTTTTCTCGTGACATATTGTACTTTAAGTTAGTGAAAAAATTTGGTTGATATATTCAATATTTTTGTGTGAAAAACACCAAAATTTAGAGAAAATTTGCAAATAATTAGCATTTTCTAAATTCAAATGTATCTGCTTGTAAGACAGATAGTTATACCACACAAAATAGTTACTAGCTAACTTTTCCAATATGTCTACTTTAGATTGGCATCATTTTTTTACCATCCTTTTATTTTTCTAGGACATTACAAGGCTTATAAGTTTAGCAGCAATTTCTCACATTGTCAAGAAAATTTCAAAAGCCCATTTTTTTAGGGAACAGTTCAGTTGTTAAGTGGCTTTGAGGGCCTTATATATTAGAAACCCCCACAAATCACCCCACTTTAAAAACTTCACCCCTCAAAGTATTCAAAACAGCATTCAGAAAGTTTTTTAACCCTTTAGGCGTTTCACAGTAATTAAAGCAATGTAGCGGGGAAATCTACAAATTTCATTTTTTTGGCAGAAATTCCATTTGAATCCATTTTTCCTGTAATACTGAAGGTTTTTACCGGAGAAGCACAACTGAATATTTATTGCCCTGATTCTGCAGTTTTTAGAAATATCCCACATGTGGCCCTAGTGCGCTACTGAACTGAAATACCGGCCTCAGAAGCAAAGGAGCACCTAGAGCCTTTTAGGGCCTTCCTTTTCTTAGATTATATTTCACGCATCATGTCAGGTTGTGGTGCCGAAACAAAGGAAACACCCCAAAAAAATACCCCATTTTGGAAACTAAACTCCTTGAGGAATTCATCTAGGGGTGTAGTGAGTATTTTGACCTCACAGGTGTTTCATAGATTTCATTAGAATTGGGCAGTGAAAATGAAAAATTCCATTATTTTCCAATACCATGTATTTTTACCTCCACATTTTTAATTTTTTCAACAAATAAATGAGGAAAAGCACCCCAACATTTGTAAAGCAACTTCTCCAGAGTACGGAAATACCAAACATGTGGTCATAAACTGTTGTTTGGGCAAGCGGCAGGACTCGGAAGGGAAGGCACGCCATTTAGCTTTTGGAGCGTTGATTTTGCTGGATTCATTTCTCTGCACCATGTCGCATTTGTAAAGCCCCTGAGGTACCAGTACAGTGAAAACCCTCCAAAAGTGACTCCATTTAGGAAACTATACCCCTTGAGGAATTCATCTAGGGGTGTAGTGAGCATTTTGACCCCACAGGTGTTTCATAGATTTCATTAGAATTGGGCAGTGAAAATGAAAAATTACATTATTTTCAAATAAGATGTAGCTTTACCTCAAAATTTTTATTTTTTTCAACAAATAAATGATGAAAAGCACCCCAACATTTGTAAAGCAACTTCTCCAGAGTACAGAAATACCCAACATGTGGTCATGAATGGCTGTTTGGGGGAAGCGGCAGGACTCACAAGGGAAGGCACGCCATTTAGCTTTTGAAGTACAGATTTTGCTGGTTTGATTTCTCGGCACCATGTCGCTTTTGCAAAGTCCCTTAGGTAGCAGTACAGTGGAAACTCCCCAAAAGTGACTCCATTTGGCAAACTAGACCCATTGAGGAATTCATCTAGGGGTGTAGTGAGCATTTTGACCCCACAGGTGTGTCATATATTTTATTAGAAATGGGCAGTGAAAATTAAAAATGACATTATTTTCCAATAAGACGCAGCATTAGTTAAAAATGTTTCATTTTCTCAACAAATAAAGGAGAAAAAGCACCGTAACATTTGTAAAGCAACTTCTTCAGAGTAGGGAAATACCCCACATGTGGTCATAAACTGCTATTTGGACACACAGCAAGGCTCTAAAGAGAAGGAGCGCCATTTAGTATTTGGAGTGGAGATTTTATAAGATTCGTTTTTTGACACCATGTTGCATTGAGCTATAGTACCAGTACAGTGGTACCCCCCAAAAAAATACCCCATTTTGGAAACTAGATCCCTCAAAGAATTGATCTAGGGGTGTAGTGAGCATTTTGACCGCACAAGTGTTTTGCAAAAATGAGTAAACAATAGATGTTGCAGATTGAAAATTGCTGTTTTCCACAAATATGCCATTTCAGTGCCAAATGTGTTGTGCCCAGCTTGCACCACCGTAGACACACATGCCATAAATTGTTAAGCGGGTTCTCCAGAATACCCATTATGTGGTCATAAATTGCCGTTTGGGTACACTGCCAGGCTCAGTTGGACCACCATTTGGCTTTTGAAGCGCAGATTTTGCTTGGTGTATTAGTGGTATTTCAGCTTATAATGTGGGGGCATATGTGAGCTGGGCGGAGTACATCAGGGTATATGTAAGCTGGGCGGAGTACATCAGGGTATATGTAAGCTGTGCGGAGTACATCAGGGTATATGTAAGCTGGGCGGAGTACATCAGGGTATATGTAAGCTGGGCGGAGTACATCAGGGTATATATAAGCTGTGCGGAGTACATCATGGTATATGTAATATGCGCGGAGTACATCAGGATATATGTAAGCTGTGCGTAGTATATCAGGATATATGTACTCTGTGGAGTACATCAGGGTATATGTAAACTGGGCGGAGTACATCAGGGTATATGTAATATGTGCGGGTACATCAAGCTATATGTAAGCTGTGCGGAGTACATCAGGGTATATGTAAGCTGGGCAGAGTACATCAGGGTATATGTAAGCTGTGCGGAGTACATCAGGGTATATGTAAGCTGGCCGGAGTACATCAAGGTATATGTAAGGTGTGCGGTGTACATCAGGGTATATGTAAGCTGTGCGGAGTACATCAGGGTATATGCAAGCTGGGCGGAGTACATCAGGGTATATGTAAGCTGGGCGGAGTACATCAGGGTATATGTAAGAAGGGCGGAGTGCATCAGGTCATAATAGGATGATGTAATAAATGGGGTGAATGAAGAATCCATGGATTGGTGTGGTACGCTTGGAACCAATCCTTTATACACAGGCCGGGTATATTGGGTATTATACAAAATATCTGCGCTCCAGTGTTGCCTTATACTTGACTTCTTCACTAGCCCTATAAGCCGCACAAGGCCCTAAAGTTTCCTCATCTCTGCTGCGTCTACAGGGTCCAGCAAATGACGATGTGGGGTATTTAGAGAAATTCTACTGGACCTAAAAATTAGTCTGGGTCGTCAATTAGCATCATTTTGCACCATTGCGTTTTGAGAGTCATAACGTGTTATTTTTCCGTTAGGGCGTGTGTGAGGGCGCCTTTTTTGTGGAACGAGCTGTAATTTTTATTGGTTCCATTTTGGGGTACATGCGATTTTTTTTTTATCACTATTTATTACATTTTTTGGGAGATGAGGAAACCAAAAAACAGCCATTCCAGCACGTTTCTTTTTTTTTTTTTTTTACAGCGTTCACCGTGCAGTATAAACAACATGTTAACTTTATTCTGCGGGGCGATACGATTACAGCGACACCAAATTTATATCGTTTTTTACGTTTCACTACGTTCCCACAATAATAATACTCTTTTCTAAAAAAATCATGTTTTAGTGTCGCCATTTTCTGAGAGCCGTAACTTTTTTATTTTTCCGTTGATATCGCTGCGGGAGGGCTTGTTTTATGCGTGGCGAACTGTAGTTTCTATTGGTACCATTTTGCGTTACTTGCAAGTTTTTGATCACTTTTTATTACATTTTTTTTGAGACAAGATGACCAAAAAATAAAATGCGGTCATTGTTTTTTATTAAAATTTTTTACGGTGTTCACCGTGCGGTAAAAATAATGTGATATTTTTATAGATCAGGCCGTTCCGAACGCGGCGATACCTATTATGTATAGTTTTTTTTCATATTTTCATGTTTTTTTAATAATAAAGGAGTTGATCAGGGAAACAGGACAAGTGTTGTTTTTATTATTTATTTATTATTTATTTCACATTTTTTTTTACATTTTTTACTTTTTCTTTTACACTGACCTGGGGACTTGAAGATCTGGTCTTCTGATCCCTGGTACGATGCACTGCACTACTTATGTAGTGTAGTGCATCGTAACTGTCATTTTTCATTTGACAGTTAGCGTATTAGTCCTGCCTCGGGCAGGACCTAATAGGCTACCGTACCTGGGCAACCAGGAAGCCTAGTAACGGCTTCCTGGTTGCCATATCAACAATTTCCACCCGCGATCCACCGCGGGGGGGGGGGGGGGGGGGGCCCGGGGGTTACAGAGGGAGCTCCCTCCCTCTGTAAACCACTTCAATGCGGCGGACGTCATTGACAGCCGCATTGAAGGGGTTAAATGGCTGCGATCGGCGGTAACAGCCATCGCAGCCATTGCAGCGGCATGTCAGCTGTGTATAACAGCTGACAGCCGCTGAAGATAAAGCACGCACAGCTCCTGTGCTTGCTTTATCTGCAGGGCGTAACTGTACGCCCGTCTGCGGGAAATCACTTTGATTTCGGACGTACAGTTACGCCCAATCGCGGGAAAGGGTTAATGCCCAACTGTTTTTTTAAAAAAAACGTTTTACCAAGTGGGCATTGTAAAGAGAAGTGTATGACGCTGACCAATCAGCGTCATACACCTTCATTCATGTTTAGCTCGCGAGATCACGCTGTGCTGTCACATACTCCCACAGTAACTTCACCGAAGTGTCTTGAGAGTGAATAGACATCGCCTCGAGCCAGGATGCGATGTGTATTCACACTCCTGACACTTCAGTAAAGTTTCTGTGGGACTTACTCACAGCACGATCTCGCAAGATCGAAAGAAGTGTATGATGCTGATTGGTCAGCGTCAGACACTTGTCTTTACAACGCCCAGTTGCGCATTAAGAAACGAATTAGCATAAATCTCTAATTGTTCATAACTTGCTAAAAAAATTGTTTTTCAAAATAAAAACCACTGTTATCTACATTACAGCGCCTATCAGATTAGGTAGGGGATAGGGCACTTATAAACTGGTGACAGAGCCCCTTCAAAGCTGCTGACCTTTTCAGTAAGACCCATACTATTAGCAATGTTTGTCTATGGAGAATACATGGCTGTGTGCTAGATGTTATGCACCTGTTTGCAATGGGTGTGGCTGAAACACCTTAACTCAATAGTTAGTGTGAATACAGTATGTATACGGGTCATCATTCAAAATGCATACACAATGATGACCATTACTCAATGTAATGGCATTCCCCAAATTCCTACCGTTGCCTTCTTTGATGTTGCCCCATCCTGATATCATGCACTTCCAACCAGCTGGAAACTTCTGGAGGGCAGAAGGGAGACAGACAGGCTGCACAAACTTGTTAAAGGTCAAAGGATTTGACAGTTCTACCACAGCCACATCAAAGTCCAAAGTCAGTGGATTGAATTGATGATGCTGGATTACTCTCTTCAAGCTGACCTTTACAGCCATTGTGTCAGCTCCACTTAGTGCTGTGGAACCCATGTGAGCGGTAATTTGGTCCAACTTTGTTCTGAAGACAAGAGCAGAAGTTTACCAATACTGTATTTTTTTATCTTGAAAGTACAATGCAAAATGCGTAGCTTGAAAGCAGACAAACCATTTCAGTACAAGTCCTCATCCTAACAACATTTGAGGTATAATTTTTTTTAAAACCAAATAAAGTTTTGTTAAAGAATAAGCGGATGGCAATATCAGGATATAGTAGTAAACAACCGTAAAATAGAGACGAACAACACGAACACTTATCTATAAGGCCTGATTGTGTATTCTCATATCTGAACAAAGTAAAGGCCCTTTTACACTGACCGATAAGCGGCCGGTGCAGGGAGCGGTGATCAATGAGACATCGTTGATAGGCGCTCGCTTGCTCCTGTCACATGGAGCTATGGATGGGGATTTGCGGTCGTTACTCCAATCGCTCGTCCCCATCCATTTTTTTTTCATGTCGGCAGCGCATCTCCCTGTTTACAGGGAGATGTGCTGCCGACAACGATAATCTTTTACTTTTTTAAAACGATACGACCAGCAGATGATCGAGCGTTTGCTCGGTCATCTGCTGATCGTTCCCCTGTTTACACAGGGTAATTATCGTCAACGAGCGTTATATTAACGCTTGTCTGCCCGATAATCGTCCTGTGTAAAACCCCCTTAAGTGTATAATGGACACTTAACAAAAAAAACAAAAAAAAACACCTCGTGACATATAGCTATTACTAGTAGAAGTAGTCTAAAGATGTTATATCTGGGAAGAGAATAGGGGTCAAAGAGTATTATACATAGCAAAAGCTAGGAGCGAAGCCTGAGGATATATGGGGAGTCGAGCCATCTGCTCCAAATCCTAGTAAATTTCGCTGTGCAGCCTCATTGTGCATGTGCAGCTTTTCCAGTCTTGAAGGGTGGGCACATGTTCAGCCATCCAAAATGTATTAACACATTTTGTAGCTATAAAGAGCGTTTCCAAAAGGAAAGTTTTGTCAGCAGTATAGGGGTAATTCTCAGGGTCTCAAAAAAGAAGACAGGTTTTAGGGTCATCTGTAAGTGGCATACCCATCGTATCATGTAGAAATTTAATGACCTGGGAGCAAAAGCCCCTGAACTCTAGACAGTCCCAGAATAGATAAAAGGAAAGTGCCAGGGGTACCATAGCACTTAGGGCAGAGGTCCAGAGTGTTCGGCTGAAATTTATCTAGACATAGTGTAGTCAAGACGATGTAGGATATAGGGCTGGGTGGCGCACTCCCCTTAGTTGGGGTAGACCAACAAGGGTGTGTCTAAGGCTAATGACCATTGTTCATGAGTTAGAACTCACCTTTGTGGTATAGATAAAATAATTTTACAAATAAAGCCAAAACTTAACAGGGATACTCACTGATTGAAGCAATGAGCAGCAGACACCAACCATCGATCCCCAATTATTGTTGCCCCACAAAAGTGATGTGGGCCTTCCTTTAGGCTTGCTTGCCATGGCACTTCTCCTCTGACAGCATCAAAACCTCCTACTATTTTGTTGGGTTTTGTTAGGCCAGGACGACTGCCGCATTCTAAAACCATAATCACTTAAACATTAAGTTCTACTTTCATTCATTACATTCAATAGATAAAATACAGCGAATAATGGATTGCCAATACTTCCCACTGGAGAATAAAACATTTAGTGTGTGATGTGTGAATTGCGGAAAATGTACAATTGTCAGATAACAACACAATATGTTAGATACAATTTTCTATTGATTGTCTCAGGCTTCTTTCCACTGGCTAACAATGCATTCTATTGTCACTCTATCTCCAATTATCAGAAGGCTGCTGCCTTTCAGTCTGCATGGTTGACTTCTCATGGAGTAACCTTACAGACCTCAGCTCAAATTTGTTAGATACCAGATATTCAGCTTTTCTTTTTTTTCTTTCGCAGACTTACATACCTTGAGGTTTAGACGTGCTGAGAGGTTTATGGGTTGGTTTAGCTGGCATGGTGCTGCTGCCTGGTTTAGCTTTAGTTGTGGAATGTTTAGTTAGTGGTCTTGCAGTTGTAACTTTTGGGTTGGTTGTCTTCTTTATATTACTGGTGGTAGTAATCAAACTTGTATGTGTTATCATTGAAGTAGGTGCTGAAATGACATCCTGGATCCAGTTTCGAATCTTGCTCACTCTCACATAGACTCCAGGTCTTCTTGCTTCAGCACAACCCACTCCCCAGCTGACAATGCCTGCCAAAAAGAATCTACCTGATGCCTCTTCGCAAACCAGAGGACCCCCTGAGTCACCCTGTAGGGGCACATTATAATAGGAGATAAGATTACGGACGTAAAAGTTACAAACAATATATGACATTTTGAACTCAATATACAATCTATTTATCAAAGAGAAGTGTCAGTGTCAATTTAAAGAAGAATTAAAAAAGTTTCTCTGTTTGATCATATAGTTTGGCTATTCTACATAGTGGTCATTTTCCATTCCCAGTTACCTGACAATAATCGTTGAGAACTCCAAAGCCTGGCTGATCTCTCTCCAATGTTCACGAATCGCTGCACATAGGGATCAGGGTTCCAGGGCAGACCCTGCTTGTCTTACAGTCCCATTCACACCTAATCCTGCAGTCGTTGGCTCACTATACAAATCACTTCTTGTGCTTCTACACTAACGGCAACTCTCACATATCCCTTTTCCTTTCTCCTATGTCTCATATCATTCACAAACCTCTTGTAATGACTGACATATTCCTCCTAATACCTAAGGGAGTGCTAGATTACTGCAAATGAAAGAATTATCATATTTTATCTCCTGTACATTGTTGTCAAAGTACATCTTCCTTTTTCATTAAAATGGTTTTTGGTTTTTTTAATCTGCCTCCTCTCTTTCATTTTTTTTTTTGGGTAACTTAAAGTAGACCTGCCAGCTAGTCTAACATGTCTGTTTTAGTAAATAATTATATTCCTCACAAAATAACATTTCTAGAGAATCTTTTCTTAGAACTCTGCATCGGGCTGTTCCTCTGTTATTCCTCCAGGAAATGTATGAACTAATTGTCAACTGGTGTCACCATTCCCCTTGTCAATAGGGTGTGTCGCTACTCAATTTGACATTGTTAACCCTGATTGGATAGTGTCAGTTCAATGACCCGGCGCGGCTATCAAACAGCTTGTTAATGACCGCGTGTTGTTGTGGGAAAATGGCCCTTTGATCTGCAAAATTGTGCGACCATTAATGACCATTAACGACCCTTTATGGCCGCACAATTTTGCAGGTAAAGGGCTGTTTTACCTGCAACAACATGTGGCCATTAACAGGCAGTTTGACAGCTGCGCCGAACATGGTGCCGGTGTGGTTGTTGGCCGCATCGCAGCCGGGTCAGGGCCAGTTCATGTGGTCTTACCCTCAGAGCGAGGAGGAACACGCCCATTAACAAGGGGAATGGTAAGGTTATATTTACACATGCAACAGATTTGTTGCAGAAAATTTTGCAACTTTCCCGTTTATCTGAATGGGGTTAGCAATAATTCATAAAATACTGTAGAAACAACTCTGTTCAGATGTATAAAACTGATTTTTAGTTGCAGAAATTTGTGAAAAAAATCGGCTGTGTGTAACCATACTTAGCTATCAATTTATTCCGACATTTATCACCGGAATAGCAGAGGAACGGCACAATGCACAGTTCTAAGAAAATATGCGCCAGAACTGTTACTTAATGGGGGAAAAAAAGTATTTACTTACGCAGACATGTCAGGAGAGCGGACCCTTGATAGTGGGTCTTTGTTTATGTGCACCAAATTTTTCTATCTACAGTTATGATGCTTTATGGTTTTCTCTTCTACCCAAAATAAGCATTTTTATTATTATTATTTTTATTATTATTTATTTATATATATATATATATATATATATATATATATATATATATATATATATTTACTGGAGCATGGGAAGTCTATAGAAATTTAAAGACAACTTTTAGCAACTTTTAACCCTTCATGTACAGATTTATATACCAAAATAGACATAGATAAACACGTTTGGATTTGTATTTAGGGAATATTTTTTTTTTTTCTTGGGCTACTAATTTAAATTACTCTGGCAAAGTCTAATTTCCTGTGGAAAAAAGGATCTCAATCCTTTTCCCTGCCATCGGTTAAGAATCAGGTGGCTCAGATAGTCGGCTATACAAATGTTTTTATGGATGCCTGACAGACCAAATCCTATGGTGTTAGTGATGTGATTGTCTGACATAGAACTTTACAGCTTCACAGTATTATGTTCCAGTTTTGGATTGAAACATTTTCTATTGAGTCTACAGTCTAATAAAGTACTGGATTTAGACTTTCCAAATGTCTTAATTTGTTTTTAATAACATTCTATAGCTAATAACTACACAGAAAGTGTGGTAACTTTCGAAATACTTTATTTTAGACCGATTTTGCGTAACATCATGTTCCTCTCTGTTCATGTCAAGTTTCAGAATTTTTTCCTATTACTAGTAGCAAAACATGTGGGATCTCAGCTATTAGGTCACATGTCTGACAGAGTGGTGACGCTGAACTGATGTCTGTTTTCAAGGGCAACCAGCAGAATTTTGAAAGCGGCTTTGTATAAGAATAAAGACTAGAGGCAAAGGCCGAATTACACTGGCCAATGATCGGGCAAACCAGTGTTCACACGAACGCTCGTTCACGATCATTGCCCTGTGTAATAAGGGCAACGATCAGTTGATGAACGTTCATCGGCTGATCTGCTCTTTTATGCAGAATTAAAGATCATCGATGTCGGTGATAGGGAAAAATTAAGAAATTAAACTTTTTGCTGATGTATCAATATGGAGAAGGCTCACGTGTCTTGTAGGAGAACAGAAGCTATACTGATTCTATTGTGTGAGTTAACAGACAGGGAGTCACATCTGTTCAACTAACCATTTTATATAATAAATTAACCTTTATCTTTACCGCATTATATTATATAGACATGTACCAGTTTTTATATCATAAATGAACCTAATCTTGATTACATTGTATATCATAAATTAACATTATCTTACATATATTGTGTAATATAAACATAGGCTATTGTACACTTAGTCTCTCTGTCTCCTGGTGCACATGTCACACATACGTCATATTGGCTATATAAACTGCTGGAATTAATAATAATGTCAGTTCTGAATAGGAATTCGGAGCTCTGTGTACACATAACAAACCATCTTAAAGGACAGGTGTCGCCCAAAAATTTTTTTTTATATAAATTTGCTTTTAGTGTGTTATTAAAATACATTTTATTTATTTGTGTTTTACTTTTTTCTTTTTTCTTACTTTTACTTCACTATGGGGGCTGCCATTTTTTTTTCATCTCTGTATATGTCGATTAACGACACATACAGAGATGGAATACGGCACATACATCCCCATAGAGAATGCGAACGGGAGCCGTTCCATTCACTATAGTGTACGCTGTCTCTGTGGCAACAGCTCCCACACAGTCCAAAAGGAAGGTCTTCGGCCGAGCGACATCCGGCGCCATTTTCATGTGGACCGGAAGCCGCGTCCGGACAGTAAGATGACTACTTCCGGTCGCGGCTTCCGGACATATGTTCAGAAACAAGGACTAGGAGGGGATGGAGTGGACGGAGCGGAAGGAGTGGCGGCAGCAGCAGGTAAGTTATGTTTGTGTATGTTCGTGTTTTACTGTGTGATTACCACTGTATGTAAGCCTACTACACTGTGCATTCGCTCAAAAAATTGCGGCACACAGTGTAGGAGGTTTGAACATTCAACCCCCTCCTTTCTCCTGGCACTAGCCAGGATAAAGGAGGGGGATTGTTTGAGCACACTAGAACGAGTGTGTCTTCCCCAATTTTGCAGCATAAAGCAATGAGGTTGCTTTACCACATGCCAATGCTGCAATTTTGGTAATTGCTCCCTCTAGTGACCAGCACATGGAAATGTTATAAATTAGAATCTAATTTATAATATTTCCTGACTTGTGAAAAAAATTAAAAAAATTTGAACAATGTGTAATCATGTATATACTAACTGTTTAACTAAAAAAGAACAAAGAAACATTTTCTAGCGACACATTCCCTTTAACCTGAAGAAGCCGCATTCATGTGAGTTCCTAATGGAGATTGAGAAAGTTTCACTACCGTATCAGTCGGCAGCACATCTCCATGTGTTTTCAGGGACATGCGCTGCCGACATGATGAAAATGTATAGGGATGAGCAATTGTAGTAACAAGCGCTCGTCCCTATACATATCCAATAATTTCTCTGTGTGATAGGAGTAAATGAGCGCCAATCAACGAGCTGTCTCGTTGATCGGCGCTTGTTTACATGTCGGGTCATGTAATAGTACCTTGAAGAGGCTCTGTCACCAGATTATAAGTGCCCTATCTCCTACATAATGTGATCGGCGCTGTAATGTAGATAACAGCAGTGGTATTTAGTTAGAAAAACGATAAATTTTGACCAAGTTATGACCTATTTTAGATTTATGCTAATGACTTTCTTAATGCCCAATGGCCGTTTTTTAGCTTTTGACCAAGTGGGCGTTGTAAAGAGAAGTGTATGACACTGACCAATCAGTGACCAATCAGCGTCATACACTTCTCTCAATTCATGTACTCAGACATCGTGACCTTGCGAGATCACGATGTGCTGTCACTTACTCACACATTAACTTTACTGAAGTGTCTTGAGAGTGAATAGACATCGCTTCCAGCCAGGACGCGATGTCTATTCACAATCCCGACACTTCGGTAACGTTTGTGTGGGACTTAATGACAGCAAGCGTGATCTCGCGAGATCAAGCTGTAAATGACAGCACAGCGTGATCTCAATGTGCTGTGAGTAAGTGACATACAAACGTTACCGAAGTGTCGGGAGTGTGAATAGACATCGCATCCTGGCTGGAAGCGATGTCATGTCTATTCACTCTCAAGACACTTCAGTAAAGTTAATGTGTGAGTAAGTGACAGCACATCATGATCTAGCAAGATCACGATGTCTGAGTACATGAAGGGAGAGCAGTGTATGACGCTGATTAGTCAGCGTCATACACTTCTCTTTACAACGCCCACTTGGTCAAAAGCTAAAAAACGCCCATTGGGCATTAAGAAAGTCATTAGCATAAATCTAAAATTGTTTATAACTTGGTCAAAATTGATAGTTTTTCTAAATAAAAACCACTGCTGTAATCTACATTACAGCGCTGATCACATTATGTAGAAGATAGGGCACTTATAATGTGGTGACAGAGCCTCTTTAACTCAGGGTCAGTACAAAAACAGTAAAGCAAATATTTGTAAAGTTACTAAACTTATTATATAGAATAAACAGTAAGGATTTATGCTTTTTTTCTTTTAATTTAAAAGCCTGAGTCGTGCTTTCTATCACCCAAGTGCAAAAAAAAGTGCAGGGGTGCCACACAAAAAGTGCACAAGGATGCGGTCTATCGCAGCCCTTCTCTTAAAAGAGAGAAGCCCCGCATAACCATTCCCCGACCCTCAAAACATTAGGCCAAGAGGATCGAGGATCGATGATCCCCCCTTGCCGAAGCTTAGGGAGACCCAACAACACTCCAAGGCTTCTACCTGGGCTGCCACCCCAGTGTCCACCTTGGAGCCTGCTTCTACTTGTACCTCCCTTCCGAAGAAGGGAGGCCGGGTTGCAGGGGAAAAAGGAACCAGAAGGCCACACATTTTCCCCCTAGACCTTGGAAGGGTCCCAAAAGGGCACCGCATCCGAAATCCTGTGACAAACGTGACAAACACACAGTGAAAAACAAAATTAAATAAGTGGATGTGCGCTGCGATACAGCCTGGACATCCGCCAGGTATAAAAAATTCCTCATCTCCCAGCCAGAAGGCCGGGAGAATAAAGGTGTGTGCTCATATAGTGTGAAAGAGAGTGTGTGCAAATGTGCCTTCACTCAGTGGGATCCCACCCCCAGTGAGTTAGGGCACCCCAGGGTCACCAGCCCTGGGGCACATAGCAACTCGGGCTTCCAAACTACCCGACCTAATGACCTAGATCCGGCGAGGATTTATGCTTTCCTTTATTAACTATAGTCTTGGCATTTAGATAAAGTTTCCATTATATCATTCTCTTACCTGGCATGAATCAATCTTGCCCTCCAGGTAACCTGCACAAACCATCCTGTCTGTGACTACATTGCTGTATAAGCTATTGCAGAGAGTTTGATCCATAAGGGCCACTGTAGCTTTTTGTAACACTTCAGGTTTCACCACTGAAATTAGAAATAAATTTGCACGGTTGCTCATTCTGTTCCCTCATTCATCCTAGTCACACGCTCAATGTCTATGAATAGCTGACAATGGAATTGATACTTTGATACAGAAAGAGGCAAATCTCCAGCAATTGTGTGATTTTTGGACATTCCTTGGCAAATCTGTGAGAAATCAATGACTTATAGTGTATTCACTGGAATAATTTTTTTGTTTTTTTTAGGCAAATCCTGTTTAAATTGCACCACACAAAACAATCGGGAATCTATGAAATTGAAATAGGCTATATTCACACTTGTGGTTTCCATTTATAGCGGAAACCACAAGGCATTGCCGGATCAGTCATATGATGGAGACCAACGACACGTTCTGTTGGGGTGTCCGTCATTTTGATAGGAAAAGAGCTCTGCATGCTTTGCTATTCCTCCTGCCAACGGAGTCTCCGAATAGAGCCGATGGCAGCAGTTGGAATAGAGCCTTAAAGATGTAAGCATGACACTTAATGATACCTAAGCAAATAGCTTGACACTATAAAAAAATATTACGGAGAAAAAGGTCAACTGTAATACACCCCAAAGTTAAAATGCCAAAATAATCTTTGTTTTTTACCACGTCTTCCCCTTTTTTTACTATCAGGATACCACTGGCATTATAAGGGAATTACATAAAGATATTTTTTTTTCAGAAATTTTCTGGACTGAACGATACAGATAAAGTATAGTTTTTTGTTTATGTAGCTCTTAATCAGAAACTACACTCAGTGGCCACTTTATTGGGGGCACCTTTCTAATACTGTGTAGATTCCACTTTGCCCTCAGAACAGTTTAGATTCTTCATTACGTGGATTCGAGAAGCTACAGATTTTTACTCATGTTGATGACAGCATCACACTGTTGCTATTTCAGTTGAATCCCTCATATCTCAAAGGTGTTCCCATTGGCAACATGTGAGTAGTTATAATGGCCATTAGATTATGACTGTGGCCATAAGAAGATGTCTGTGGCCATGCTGTTAATGTCTGCAGTAGTATTCCCCATAACAAGCCATAACTCCATGTCCCATTTCCTTCTCATTCTGGTAATAAAGTACACAGGGACGGACACAGACAGCATTGGGTGGTCATGCAAGAACAGTATATGGGCCCCTTACTCTCGAATACCTCAGCGTAGTCTCTCTTGTAATCCACCAGTAGTTGTGAGCCATGAAATTCATTAGCTCAGTCCCTAACATGCAATATAATAGACAGAAGCCTCATTTACTGGGACCCCTGTGCAACTGCACAGCTTGCACATTTAGTTCACCCCTGAAAGTACACACTGAATGTATGTTGTTGAAGTTACTTAAATGGGTTATCAATTCAGTCAGTGTAAGAAACTATAGCCATATGGAGGGGCAAGCTACATCGAAAACAGTGTTGAGATGACATAATTACATTGTGTTGCCTGATGCGTAACATACAGTCACAACTTTCTACTTTCTTTAGTTCTTAGCCATTGAACTATGACACGTTTCGTTTGACTTGAAGCGACAGTATGTTGCATTGTGATCTGAAATTTGTCCAAAATCAACCCATAAAAACTATATGGTTTACCTGTTGATTTGTTGTGGACACAATTGTATGTTCCATGAGAACTTTTAACAGAGAAAGATTCTAAGAACTTATATATTACCAGGCACTAGGCCTTACCCTCAAACCAATTTATGATTCTAATATTCACATTTTATTGCCCTACTCAGTCAGAATATATCTTACAGTTGTCCTCTTTGAGGTAGCCCCATCCAGTAATAATGCACTTCTTGCCCATAGGGAAGACATGAGTGGAAGCCGGAATGCAGATTGGTTGGGTGTATTTGTTGAAGCGTAATTCAGACTCCAGTTCCAGTACAGCCACATCATAATCCGCAGTGTCCGGATCGTAAGAAGGGTGCTTTACAATGCTTTTGATGGATGCTTTCACTGTGTTGCTGTCTGAACCGCTCAGAGATGTAGATCCTATGTAAGCCACCCATACAGCTGGATCCTGAAAACTGCAGAATACTTTTAAATATAGTATAGCCTGAACTGTAAGGAGAAAAGTTCCTGATTACAGCGGTAGAGGCAAGCAGCCACCACAAATATACATTGTCAAGAAATATTGAACCCGGGCAAATTTTTGAGATCTTAGGCACATTCTGTTGTTAATTTTGTGCACTGTGTCCATAATGTAGTAGGATGGCTGCTAAAGAGTAATAAAAAGAATGGGCATTTATGTCATGCATTTATTTTGGAAAACCCAATAAAAGGACCTAGGTCTAGACAATTTGTGTCTTTGGGCTGTCTAAAGAGTCTTATTTTGTGATAGCCATTTAAGAAGGATGTTCATTACCAGCTTTGGAATAAAGCAGGTGATGTCAACCTGTGGGTATCTCACTAATATTTACAGATTATTAACTGGGATGGATTTTGTGACACAATTGATGAAGGACACAGCTCTCCTCCTCCCTCTCCCTGCACAGTGAACCCTGCGCGTGTCACAGAGCATGCCCACAACATTCCCCCATAAAAGTGTGATACAAATAAGGTGATGTATCCCCTTAAATACTTTGTGTACACTAGCGTTCATGACTTCCTTTTTTAGATCCCATTGAGTTCTACTAAAATCTGTGAGGTTTCTGTGTATTTACTTTTTGCTGGGTAGAATGCCACAGGAGAATATGCTATTTTGATCAAAAGGAGTGAAATGGAACCTAATTGCTATTGTGAGCATACACTAACCATAAAATATGATGTATATTATATAGCCCTAATCTAATCCTACTCTGCATACCAATAAATGAATTTGATGTAAAATTCAGCTGTACTTACTCATTAAAGCAGTGAGCTGCTGACACCAGCCACTTAGCACTTATTATAGTGGCTCCACAGAAGTGTTCATTGTTCTCTCTGAGGCTGACCTGCCATGGAAACTCTCCCTTTGAAGCATCTGATCCACCAACTATTTTGTTGGCTTTTTGCATTGCAGGTCGAGTACCACAATCTGAAGGAGCAGTTAGGAGAGGAGCATCAGTAAACAGTCATCACTCAATAAGGCCAAATTCAGAAGACCGAGTGCAAACTCGGACATGAATAACTGCAGTTTTTCATGTCCAAGTTGAACCTGTACGGGTTCCGTTTTCACGGATCCCTCATAGACTTGAGTCTATCGAGGGATCCGTGAAAACGGAAGAAAATAGGACATGTTCTATTTTTTCAATGGACCCTTCACACTGTCCGTTAAAACAACGGCCCTGTGAACGGCCTCTTCTAATACATGCATCCGTGTCGGCTGTTAAAACAACAGCCATCACACAGACGTATACTATGGTCGTCTCAATTCGGCCTAACTCGTAGTAAAGCTTCTCACACATCGCACTCAGGCGATCTGCACTCCTATACGTTTTTTTAGATCAAAAGGAAGAGCAGATCTCAGCACAAGGGAGAGCGGAAATAGTCTCCAAGATCTAAATAGATCTACAGGTGACGATGCTGTGTAGATCTCCCAAGTGTGATGTGCGAGGGACCTAGTGGAAATATATAGAACATCAGTAAAACCGTCTTCATTTATTTTAAGAAACAGGGTCGGAAATATTTTGTAGAAATGAATATGGTTACAAGGTTTGCAAGTTGTGATACTCTTCCTCAATACAAAATGAAATATTATTGTCATAGTTGCAATATAGTTAAGGATATCTACACACAACATTTGTGGTGTATGTTTACTGTGTACACCAGTTATTGCTTCTAGCGTTACACCAAATGTATCTGTAGCCTATAATGGACCGGATGTTTGTCAAAAGTGTGTCCTTTTGGCATATGTTTGACTATGCTATATGTCGAAATTTATTTTTTCCTCATTGTATTGAAATCCTAGTCAATACGGGAGATCCCAC
This sequence comes from Rhinoderma darwinii, assembly GCF_050947455.1. NCBI lineage: Eukaryota > Metazoa > Chordata > Amphibia > Anura > Rhinodermatidae > Rhinoderma > Rhinoderma darwinii. Next base: position 237,956,615 of record NC_134687.1, on the reverse strand, counting down.
AGTAAAAAGTACGTGTGTAGCATATAGTTGCATAAATATATGTTTAGCCTCTATATAGGGACATTTGGTGTGTCGTAACAATGTGGTTTTTAAAAAGATCACTGTTTTCTGTGGCAAATTTTGTGTCTATTTTTAAATGCAAACTCACTGCAGTTCTTCTCATCAGATCCATCTTTGCAGTCGCGAAGATTGTCACATTCTGGGTTTTGTTTTATAATGCATTGGCTGTTTTTGCAGGAAAATACTTGAGGTGGGCAACTTCCTGTGTAGGTAACAACAATTCAATAGCAATTGAGTGTAAAAGTAATGACTATGGGGTCTACGAAGGAACTTGAGAACAATAGGTTAATGAGAGTTGCACATACACCAGGTCTTTGTTTTCGCGTTCGATTTCGATCTTCAAAATAACTGCAGTTTCGACAAAATATTGTGGTTTTGCCACGATTATGAAAATGGGGGCCAAAAATGCATGCACACCCAAAACATTCCTGTGGACTACAGCTGTAGCTGAATAGTTAAAATTGGAAAATCTCACTACAATATGTGTAGATCTTTTAACTGACCTAAGACTGGAGATAGCTGTCCGGCGACAGCATTTTTTACCGACTCTACCATAAAATGTTTGTTTAAAAGGGCTGCTTGCTAGAAGGGTCCTTTGACAATTAATTGATCACAAAGTATCCCCCCCGCTAGAACCCACCAGCAATCAGTTATAATCTGTGGGAAAACCTTTCAGCAAGTGTTTAATTTCCCTGCAGCGCCACCTAAGGGGAAAATAAGCATTACACAGTGCCCATTCAATCAATGAGTTGTCTGTGTATTGCAGGACAGGACTTCCAGAATGAGAGGTCTATTAACTCAAAATTCTCTTATACAATATAAACCAGACAACCCCTTTAAATGAGGAGATTGTAATAAGCCGCTGCCATGCAAATGCGGCAGCGGTTTAGCTCTAGCAGAAATATAGGATCAGACATGTTGAAATCGGGGAAAGACATGAATCCCCTATACATATGATCCTACTGAAATCAGCTGATTTGAACGTGTATGGCCAGTTTTAGTGTAAAGCCATGTTCACACGGATTTGGAACTGAAATATGCGTAAAATACATCTGCAAACTGTTGTGCTATGATTTCAATGGGAAATATACTGTGTAGTTCATATGAGGTGTTCATATGTAGTTCATATGAGGTGTTTTTTTACTTTGCTGAAGTAAAAAACGGCTCGTATAAATATGCTTCATAATAAAGAAGTGACTGGCTGATTTTTTCCATTTCCTATTGACACTTCAAAAAAACACGCCTCAAATGCGCTTCAAGAACGCTTGTAAAAATCAAAAATTCAAAGGGATATTTTCTCTTCAAATCAGCCTCGTATTTTTCAGCCTGAACATATGTAGTGCGAACATGGCCTTAGGGTTAGTGAAAGTGCAGCATAGACACAAAATGTGTGATAAAGGAGAAATACACATAAAAATGTAGACTGCATAAAATATACAGTATACACAGTAGTACTACAAAGCACTGACACTTCCAAAAGTTTGGAGTGTACACAAAGAAATCACAAGAACTGTTCACTAACTAGATAGAAAAATATTATTGTCTTACCTGACTTTAGTCCTATAGAGTAGAAGGATAACCCTTTATTATCTGAATTTAAGTAGCGAAAGTAAAAAATAATAAAGCAAGATCAATATAATTATAATAATAAACATTATTTGCAAGTAATTATATATACTTATGTAAGATTGATCTGCTCTGTCATGCACACATGGATTCATATAAATGCTTGTGTTAGAGACTACAATTTGGTAGATTGAAGGCTTCGTTCACATCTGCGTCGGAGGCGCTGTTAGGGACCTCCGTCGCAGATCTGGCTGAGATTACCGGAAACAATAGCGCAGCATGCTGCGCTATTGTTTCTGGTAAAATCACGGACACCCCAACGGAAAGTCTTTTTTTTTAAAATCAATCCAATTTTATTGATACGAACACAGAAATGAAATAACACATTAAAATTCACATTACAATTTTCCAACATCGTATACAATAGTTACAGCATATCAGGAAATCCCCAACTTCCCCCCTTTCCCCCCTCCCCGCACAGCCCTCCACTATATCTCCGCCCTTTGTTTCTAGTACCATTCCTGGCCAGAGCACATTTTTCTTATCAAGGTTCCCCACCACCCCTTCTTTGCTCCAGACTCTATCACCCCCAGTTCCTCAGAAGACTCTTGCCCTTAGTCTGCTCAGTTCAGGTGACAGCACCTCAGGACAGGCCAACCATCTGCTCCATTGTTTCTCAAAATTTTTTTCCGTGCCCCTTTTAGAAAATATCTTATGCTCCATCAGGATATTATAACTCAACATTCCTATAATTTCCCTCATCCCTGGTGGCTCCGCGTCCAGCCAGTGTTTAGCAATGCATTTCCTTGTTTGATATAATATCTTGGCAATTGCCAGGCTAGCCATTCTGTCACTCTCCAATTCTCCCACCGCTCCCAACAACATAACTTTAGGGTCTGCCGCCAATTCCCGACCATACACCTGCTTTATCAGGTCCAATATTTCCCCCCATAGGGTCCTCAGTGCCTCACATGACCAAAACATATGCAATATGTCTGCCTTCTCCTCCGTGCACCTAGGACATTTAGCATCCGTTCTAATACCCATCTGTTTTAATACCCACGGGGTGCGGTACACTCTATGTATCAGGAAGAGTTGTGATCTCCTCTGCGCCAGACTGAGCGATAAGTGACATGTGGATGCTAATATCTCTTCCCACTCCTCCTCGGTCAATGGACCGACATCCTGTTCCCATTTCGCTTTTACCAGCACCATTGGGTTTCCCAAGTGTTTGGACAGTAAGCTCCTGTACACCATTGAGATCAGGCCTTTGGTCGTGTCAGCCCGTCCCACATACTCTAGGACACCAAGAGCACAGACCGTCAGGTCCACCACATGCGCCTGCGCCTGTAGGGCATGACGGATCTGCAAATATTGGTAAAACATATTGTGCTCCAGTGGAAATAGGTCTTTCAACTGCTGAAATGATCTCAGCCCGTTGTCATCATACAGGTGTTGTAATCGCCTAACCCCTGCCGATTCCCATTTTTGCATGCCCTCTAATTGGTATAATTCCCACAAGACCGGATTATGCCATAGGGGAGTCTATTTGGTGCACATTCCCACTCCCAGGATCTGTTTGCATTGCCACCATATTTTATGTATCAGGAGTAACGTTGGTTTAGCACTCGCCAATCTCTTAAAGGTATGTGCTTCCAGACCCTCTAGTGGGTTAAGTCCTCCCCCCAAATATGACAATAAACGTGCACTGGAGCCCCAGGTCCCTGTGTCCTCCCACCCCTTAAACTGTTGGCTCTGGGCAGCCAGGTAATATATCCAGGCATTTGGCAGCGCGACCCCCCCTTCGTCTTTAGGCAATTGCAATTTCTCCAATTTAATCCTTGGAACCCCTTTTTTCCAGACCAGATCCCGAAAGAGATTGTGCAATCGTCTGAACCATTGCTTAGGTATCCATACTGGGGAGTTATGAAGAATATATAAAACTTGAGGCATAAGGATCATCTTGATTAGATTAGTCCTCCCCAGAGCAGAGAGCGGAAGCCTGTTCCAGGCATCCACCTTATGTTTCACCTTGAGCAGCAGTGGTAAAACATTCAAAGACATATAGTCTTGGACCCTAGCCGTCACCTTAACCCCTAGGTACGTAAATTCAGAGACTATCGGAATCCGGGGTCCCACTCCAGTATCTACAATATTCACCGTGTCAAGTGTCATCAGAGCAGACTTGGTCCAGTTAATATTTAATCCCGAGAATTCCCCAAACATTGTGATCGTATCCATTACTACCTTCAGAGCATTCTCCGTGTCCGTCATATATATTAAAATATCATCTGCATATAGTGAAATTTTTTCCTCCATTTCCCCATATTGCAAGCCTCTTATACGCTCCTCCTGTCTTATGAGGCACGCCAGTGGGTCTACCGCCAAGGCGAATAGCAATGGTGACAGTGGGCACCCCTGGCGCGTACCCCGGGCCAGTGAAAATCTCTCGGACATTGCACCATTCACCCGTATGCGGGCTGTAGGGGCCACATACAACAACTGTATCCACTTTACGAAGTTAGGGCCGAATCCCATCTTTTCTATTACCCACCAGAGGTACCCCCATTCTACGCAGTCGAACGCTTTTGCGGCGTCTAACGTTAGCACCTCCCTTCCTCCTTGATCATCCGGTGTCGCCTGAAGATTTAAAAACAGCCGCCTGAGGTTGACAGCCGTCGATTTGGAGGGCATTAACCCCGATTGGTCTTCATGCACAACATGCTGTACCACCCTATTCAGCCGCAGTGCCAATATCTTTGCCAAAATCTTGACATCCGATGTCAACAAGGATATTGGTCTGTAGGACTCCGGTAATTGACTGTCTTTCCCCTCTTTTGGGAGAACCACTATCGTAGCCTCATATAGGGAGTCTGGTAGTTTACCTCTGTCAAAGCTATCCTGCAAAGTACTCAAGTATTCTGGCACTAGTTCCGTCCCATATTCTTTATAGATTTCCCCCGGTAACCCATCTGGACCCGGGGCTTTCTCATTTGCCATATCCCTTATCGGCTGTTCCAACTCTTCCAGTGAAATAGGTGCCTCCAAGCTTTCACAGTCCTCCCGGCCCAGGGTAGGCAAATTAATGTTTCCCAAGTACTCGTCTAATTGCTGTGTGTCGTAATGCACTTTGGATGTATATAGGTCAGTATAAAACCGCTGAAATATTTGCAAGATTTGCCCCGTGTCTGTCTCCACCCTCCCCCCTCCACCGTAAGGCCATGAATGAAATTATTACTCCCATGCGGCTTTGCCATCCTAGCGAGTAGTCTCCCCGCCGTTTCCCCTTCTTCGTAATATTTCTGTTTAAGGAATAATCGTTTATTATCCGCCATTGTTAGTTGATGATTTTTTAACAACGTCTGTGCCTCCACCCAATGTCTAAGTGTCTCCTCGGAGCCCTTTTCTACATGTCTCCCCTCTGTTTCTGTCACCCGATCCTCTAAACTTTCTCCCAATTGCCTAGATTTAGTTTTTATTCATTTAATATGTTGAATGAATACTCCCCTCAACCAGGCTTTCATGGCGTCCCATAACACCCCTCGCGGCACTGACTCAGTATTAAAATTGAAATATTCTTTTATTAAGTCCCGTATTTCCCCGCCATCCATTAATCTTAGCCAAAACGCATTTAGCTTCCAATTCCCGGGGTTCCTGGTAGGCCTTACACCCACTTCCAGCGTCACCGCCATCGGAGAGTGGTCTGACAACGCCCTCTGTAGGTATTCAATTTGCGCTATGTACGGCACTGCTGAGGCTGAGCATGCTACCAAGTCTATTCGCGAAAGTGACTGAAATGTGGATGATGCACACGAGTACTGCCTCACCCCTGGATGTTTATCTCTCCAAATATCCCTCAGACCCAATTCCTCCATTAATCTTCCAAAGGCAGTCAGGTCTCCCCTTTGCCCTCCCCCTCCCCTATGAAACCTATCCAACCCTTCAGACATCACTGCATTAAAATCCCCCATCACGATTAGCGGTACCTCAGGCCACCTGCAGAGTTTCTCCGTAACTCGTTTAAGTACAATGCTAGAATAAGGCGGAGGAATATACAGCACTACTAGAATACACTCCCAATGATATATAGTACAGTGCACTCCCACATATCTCCCCTCCTCATCAGAAAAGGACGAATGACAGACAAAGGGAAGACTCCTGTGTATCAGCAAAGTCACCCCCCTGGAATAAGTCGTATGAAAGGAGTGAAACCCATGTGCGATCCACACTCTCTTCAATAGGGATACAGATTCTCTAGTCAGATGCGTTTCTTGCAGCCCCACTATCAGGGCATTTTGTTGTTTAACCCAGTTAAAGATTGCCTGTCGTTTCCTAGCTTCCCGTATTCCCCGGACATTCCAGGATAGACATTTAACCGATCCCATCAGGTGCCATATCTTTAAGAAATCTGTTACCACTCCAGCCTGCTCCAGTCAAGATATTAGGCCGTGCGTTCCCTCCCTCCTCCCCTCCCCCCCCAACAAAACCTCCCCTCCGAAAAGGGTCAGAGGGACATGTACTGTCTCTCCTATCCAGCAGAAACGCACCATAGTGCGAACTTTTAACATGCCCTATGGGTATCTCTCTTTGAACCATTTAACTTTCTCACCACTTCCAGTGAGCGCTGGCTCCCACATGTATTAAACAATCCCACACAATCAGCAGAATTACAGATACATTAGGTACCCAGTAACAATCCCACATAACATTGCCATCAGGTGCGGCCATTCTTGTTAAAAGGATACCACCCTGCTGTGTTTCAGACAAGGGTGTTCACACACTTCGGAGAACTGCATAAGAACATATAATATGCTACAGTCCCGTAAACGCCAACATGGCTCCAGACTTCACCGCCCAGGCGGGCTTTCACGCATCTTCTTCTCCAGCCGGTCTCCGCAGCCGTGCCTCATTGCTATCCAGCCATCTTGCAGCTTCTCTGGGGTTCTCAAAGAATGAAGCAGTCCCAAAAGCAACCACCCGCAATTTAGCTTGATACATCATGGAGTACAGTATGGACAAGTTCCTCAGACGTTTCTTTACATCCCAATATTGCAGCCGCTTCTTCTGTACATCCGCGGAGAAATCCGGATAAAAGGATATTTTGGCGCCATTGATGGAGATATCCTGCCGTTCCCTTGCCTTCCTCAGTATCTTATCTCTGTCCTTGTAGTGCAACAGCTTCACTAAGACCGGTCTCGGGGGCCTCCCCGGTGGTCCCGGTCTGGTAGGTACTCTGTGTGCTCTTTCAACAGCATATAAAGGAGACAGCTCTTCCCGGCCAAACTGCTCCAGCAGCCATTTTTCAAAAAACTCATCCGAGTTATTGCCCTCCGTTTTTTCCGGCACTCCGACCAAACGCACGTTGTTTCTGCGTAGCCGATTCTCTAAATCATCCGCCTTAGCCTGCAGGGCCACCACCGCCAAGGACTGAGACTGCACATCCCGCCTGAGCTCCGGCAGAACATCTTCCACTTCAGACACTCTCCCCTCAATAACTGTGGTTCTTTCTGCCACTTTCTGTAAATCATTACGTAACAGCAGAATATCCTCCTTCAGGCTTCCCACCTGCCCGGTCAGCATAGATAAAATTGAGGAGTTCTGCTTCACCGCAGCGAATATATCTGTGAGGGAAGGCTCCTTCACCTGGTCTCTCCTTCTATGCGTTCTGCCTCCATCTTCCTCAACACGCCTGTCCCGCCGCTGACTCCCCAGCTCTTCCTCCTCCTCACTCACCGTGTCCTCTCCCAGCACTGAGTATCTGGAGCCTGAGGCCATGCTGTCTGCCTTCCCATTGCCAGCCACCGGCGTCTTGCCTGCTGCAGATCCGCTCGCACGAGGGGTTCTTGCAAATCTCTCCAGCCTGTCTGCTGTTTCAGACCGCATGTGCCTGCTCCTGCATTCAGTCTCCTCGGCGCCATCTTGTCTTCTCGGCCCCGGACTCGCCGGCGGCGTTTTTTGTTTCTTGGAACGGGTCATTGCAGCTGTATTAAGGGGTACCGACTCCTCCAGCCTCCCAGCCTCCAGATCGGTGAATATTACCGGGTAATTCAGGGATAATCAGTACTTTCAGGATGGATACAGCAGGAGCTCCAGCCACACACATCCTCTTACATCTGCTGCTAGGCCACGCCCCCCCCCAACGGAAAGTCTAATGAATCCATCATGTGGCAGCAACTAAATTAATAAAAGCATGCAGAGCAGACAAAGTCAAGAAATTCAGTTGTTGTTCAGACCAAACACCAGAAGTGTGATCTCAGTGACTTGGACGATGGAATGATTGTTCGTGTCAGACAGATGGTAGGAGTATCTCAGAAACTGCTCCTAGGATTTTCACATACAACATTTTCAAAGTTTATACAGAATGGTGCTCAAAACAAAAAGCATCCCGGCAGTACGAGTTCTGTGGGCAAAAATACTTTGTTGACCCCTTCTAACAGTTTGACATACATTTACGAAATTGCAGTAATTGCACAGGCACAACTGGAAGTTTGGCTGCCAGATCCAGCTGCATTTCCACCATAAGGCCTTGTTTATACCATGCAGATTTGATGCAGATTGTGCATTTTTTTAAGCCAAAACAAGGAATGGAACCTAATCAGAAGAAATTTATAAAGTAAGATACTTGAAGTGTCTCCTCTCCTGGTTTCAATTTTGTTCTTGCCTTAAAAAAATGAATGCAAAATCTGCATCAAATATGTACCGTGTGAAGAAGGCCTTAGGGTATGTCCACACGTAGTGTAAACACTGCGGATTTCATTGTCGAAAATCCACAGCGTAATACAGTAGCAGCAGAGTGGATGAGATTTGAACAAAACTGTTTTTAAATAGATCTGCAGTGACCCACCATCCAAAAGCCAAACCTTTTTTTATTTTTCTGTCGATATAGCCCTATGAAGGCTTGATTTTTGCGGGATGAGTTTTAGTTTTTCATGGCACCATTTATTGTACCATATAATGTACTAGGAAATGGGAAAAAAAATATTTGTGGGGTGGAAAATGAAAAAAAAAAAACAGCGATTCCTCCATTTTTTTTGCTCTTTGTTTTTACGGTGTTCACTGTGAAATTAAAATGACATGGTAACTTTCTTCTGTGGGTCAATTACTGTGATACCAAATTTATATCGTTTTTTTTATATTTTACTACTTTTACAAGGAAAAAGTAGGTGTAAAAAATAAAATTTCTTGTGTCGCCAAATTCTAAGAGTCATAACTTTTTTATGTTTCCGTCTATTGTGCGCTGTGAAGGCTTATTTTTTGTGGGACAAGCTATAGTTTTTGATGGTACCATTTTAGGATACATGCACGTTTTTGATCACTTTTTATTGCATGGGGGGGTTAATAGGCTGTCAGAAGAGGTCGTCCCCTCTTTCCAACGCTTTAGATTTAGATACTGCGGCCGCTATTGACAGCAGCATCTAAGGACTTAGGCTGGATTCACACGACCGTGTGCGTTTTGCACACGCAAAAAATGCGCCATTTTGCCTGCGCAAAAAGTACTTAACAGCTCCGTGTGGCATCAGCATATGATTCGCGGCTGCGTGCTTTTCGCGCAGCCACCATCATTATGACACTCCGTTTGGATGTTTGCACGTGGTGCTTTTCTGTTTTCATTCATCCTTTTGACAGCTGTTGCGCGAATCACGCTCTTTGCACGGAAGTGCTTCCGTGTGACATGCGTGGTTTTCACGCACCCATTGACTTCAATGGGTGCGAGATGCGCGAAAAACGGCCAAAGAACGGACATGTCGTGACTTTTTTTCAGCGGACTCACGCTGAGTAAAAATCACGCACATGTCTGCACGGCCCCGTAGACTAATATAGGTCCTTGCGATGCGCGTGATTTTGCACGGACGTATATCCCGGTCGTCTGAATAAGCACTTACAGGGAAGTATCGGCTGTAACACACAGTCGACACCCGCATTGTATGGAGCAGGCTCAGCCCATAAGCCCGCTCCATACTTTCCCTACCCAGCTATGGCGTAAGTATAGGTCATACATTGGGAAGGGGTTAATATGGAGTAGGTCCTCCCTTTGTGGCTAAAATAGTTTCCACTCTTCTGGGAAGGCTTTCTACAAGATTTTGAAGTGTGTCTGTGGGAATTTTTGGCCATTCATGCAGAAGAGCATTTGTGAGGTCAGACACTGATCTTGAAGGAGAGGGCCTGGCTCACAATTTCCGCTCCAGTTCATCCCAAAGGTGTTCTATGGAGTTGAGGTCAGGTCAGTCAACTTCTTCCACACCAAATTCCCCCAACCATGTCTTTATGGACCTTGCTGTGTGCACTGGGGCACAGTCATGCTGGAACAGTAAAGCGCCTTCCCCAAAATGTTCCCACAAAGTTGGAAGCATAGAATTGTCCAAAATGTCTTGGTATGTTGAAGCATTAATATTTCCTTTCACTGGAACTAAGGGGCCTTGGCCAATCCCTGAAAAACAATCCCATAGTATTATGCTCCTCCACCAAACTTTACGGTTACAACGCTCGTTCATCGGCTGATCGTGTCATTTATAGAGCAATAAATATTATCGTTGTCGGCAGCTCATCTATCTGTGTAAACGGGGAGACGTGCTGCTGACATAATAGAAATGTATGAGGACGAGCGATCGGAGTAACGAGCGCTCGTCCCCATACTATCTCCTTGTGAAAGGAGCGCCGATCAACAAGCTGTCTCGTTGACCGGCGCTCCTTTTTACAGCCAATATTGGCCGATGTAAAAAGGACCCTTAGGGACAGAATTGGATGCCTCCTTAAAGTGTTAACACCAATTGTCTATTCATATGGTGTGGTTATATCACGTTTTTTGCTGCAATTTTTGTAAAACAGAGAATTGTGTCACAAAAGCGTACATCATCTTAAGCTTGTCCAACAAATATGGTAATATGTTATTATTTAATAGGGCCCCATTCCAAGTTTTGCTGTGGAGTCCTATTCTTGCTTTTTGTACTCCCCTGCTGTGGGCATTATCTCTCTGCTGTGACATCACGTTTTACATAATTTCTGCGCTTTGTAATCACTTAATTAATTAAAACTGTAATGAGACATCATTGTGTGAATTATAACTGCAGGGTAATATCATTATTTGCCTTTCTGTCATGTGATGTCACTGTGTGTATGGTGACATTTTTGAATGCACCTCCCTGTACTGTGACATTACGGAGTGCATTATAATTGTCTAGTGACATCATCGTTTCTATTATTTCTGTGCTGTAACTTCACTTGTGTTGATATCACTGTGTGCATTATCCCTGTGCTGTGACATCACTAGTTTTGCTATGGGGCACCATCAGTACATGTTATTTCCTTGATGAATAGGTATCTGTAATTTAACCTAGTGTCTTCTTACTGCCTTTTTGTATTTTAGAGCCTTTGTTAGCCAGCATACTCATAAATGATTATTATTATATTACTTTTGAGTTATTTTTGGTATGTTGTCAATAGGTTTTATTGTATCCAATACAATGTCCTAGGTTCAGCGTATAAAAGTACGCAATGATTTGTGACCTCAGAGTCACATGAGAAGAAGCTGCCTTTTTATAGAACTGGTGACAATATACCCACCGGTTAAGGTAAGGTATACTCAGGTTTATGCTCAGTCTTGAGACTTCATGTACACCGCTTTCTGTTCCTAGAAAAAGAGTTATTGTTCTCCCTTCAAAATTGCACATGCGTGCAGCTCTTTAATCATCTCGCTGTAATTTTTTCTTAGTTTTTTTTTATTTTTTATATTTTTTCATTTACTTCAATCGTTCTTGGCATCTGTAAAAAGGACCTGCTCCCCTCTGCCATTGCTCAGATTACAGTACAAAGTTGGCAGGCATTCAACATCTTTTCTACTCCTGCTCCTTCCATTCTAGTTCTGCACTGAGCCTATTAATGAAAGCTGTTCGATGGAAACATTTATTTTATAATGCTACATGAATATATATATATATATATATATATATATATATATATATATATATATATATATATATATATATATAGTAGGTAGCTACAGAATTATCTACGAACATCAAATCTAATAATAAAACAAAAAAAAAAATTAGAAAAATTGTTGTCCCCCACCCCCCACTTTAATAGTCTGGTATGATTATAGGGGTATTTATAGTCTCAGCATATATCTTTGTATAATGAAAGTTATACAATTTTTCAATACACTTTCTGTATGAATTTCTTTCAAGAGCTCTGCTTGCTATTATTCAATGGAACCTTCATTGTTTCCTTCCAGTTGATACAAACCTGCCCAGGTCATGTGATGATCACACAGGTGTCAGAGCTCCAAAAAATTTACTGTAACGAGCCAAACAGCTGTGTAATAATCCCATGACTATGACAGGTTTTTATTCCTTGGAAGTAAACAATGAAGCAAAGCAAAGATTAGTATTCAGAAAAAGTAGACATTTATCATAGTACAGCTTTTTCCAAAAAAAGTTTAAGAAATGAAAACTGAGCTCTGATTGGTTGCTATGGGCAACTCGGCCAGGTATTCTCCAAGGTACTTACCAGCAAGTACTGCAGAGGAGATATTCCCATAAGTGTACACTGGGATGGGCTGATCACTCAATGAGGATGTCAGGCCTTGTCTGAGAATGTCTTCAATTTGCTCTTGATCGTCAGTGTAGACTGAAGACATAAACTGCATCTTGAGATGGGAAATGATGCTTGAATTCCCTCCGCTGCGAGCACATCCAGAACAACATAGAAACAGTTTATTTTTGTATTACAATATACAGTATTTATTCAACCTTCTTTTTGAAAATTATATATCCACTGTTCAGCCATAACATTTAAAACCACTTGTCTAATATTATGTAGGTCGCCAACTCTCTGCCAACACAGCTCTGACCCTTCAAGACGTTAGAAGCAAATCCTTTAAAGAGGCCCTGTCACCACATTATAAGTGGCCTATCTTGTACATAATGTGATCGGCGCTGTAATGTAGATTACAGCAGTGGTTTTTATAATTTTTGACGGAGTTACGACCTATTTTAGCTTTATGCTAATGAGTTTCTTAATGGACAACTGGCCGTGTTTTACTTTTTGACCAACTGGGCGTTGTGGAGAGAAGTGTAGAAGATGCTGACCAATCAGTGACCAATCAGCGTCAAACACTTCTCTCCATTCATTTACACAGCAGATAGCATTCTTATTACATCACTATGTGCAGCCACATAAACACACTATAACGTTACTCAAGTGTCCTGACAGTGAATATACATCACCTCCAGCCAGGACGTGATGTCTATTCAGAATCCTGACACTTCTGTAGTGTCTGTGTGAGATTTACAGCAAGGCAAACGTAATCTCGTTTTAAATGACAGGTTACATAGTAATCTCGCGAGATTACGCTTGCCTTGCTATAAATCTCAAACAAACACTACAGAAGTGTCAGGATTCTGAATACACATTCCGTCCTGGCTGGAGGTAATGTATATTCACTGTCAGGACACTAAAGTAACGTTAGTGTGTGTGTATGTGGCTGCACATAGTGATCTAGTAAGAACGCTATCTGCTGTGTAAATGAATGGGGAGAAGTGTATGACGCTGATTGGTCACTGATTGGTCAGCGTCATACACTTCTTTCCACAACGCCCACTTGGTCAAAAAGTAAAACACGCCCAGTTGTCCATTAAGAAACTCATTAGCATAAAGCTAAAATAGGTCATAACTCCGTCAAAAATGATCGTTTTTCTAAATAAAAACCACTGCTGTTACCTACATTAATTACAGTGCCGATCACATTATGTACAAGATAGGGCATTTATAATGTGGTAACAGAGCCTCTTTAAGTCCCGTAAGTTGCGAGGTGAAGGCCTTTATTAATCGAATTTGTTTTTCCAAAACATCCCACAGATGCTTGATTGTATTGAGATCTGAGAAATTTGGAGGCCAACTCAACACCTTGAACGATTTGTCATGGTCCCCAAATCATTCCTGAATAATTTTTGCCATGTGGCAGGGCACGTTATGCTGCTAAAAGAGGCCACTGCCATTCGACAATACTGTAAGGGTATGTACACACGGCTTATTGTCGGCCGTTTTTCACCATTGTAGCGAGATAATCAATGTTATTCACTTCACCTGTCATTGGTTTTAATGTAATGGCTGATTGTTAAATATACAATATATATTATCAATGCTGCATAACTCCTCCAAATTTTTCCACCATCTCTATTAATTTAGGATGAAAATCATACGGTTAGCTAGATGAACAAAAAACAACTAGTATATTAACAGAAAAATATTTGCCGTAAAAGGAAGTCTGTAGTCTGCGAATGGAATTTACCTGCACTGCAAAATGTTCAAAATTATCTCAGAATCTGACTATAAACTGCCATTCACAACACATTAATAAGAAATGGTGAGAAAGTGACAATTTGTGGTCGGATGCTGAGGACCAACATTCAGAATTTTAACTGTTAGGCTGGGTTCACACGACCTATTTTCAGACGTACTGGAGGCGTTTTACGGCTCGAAATACGTCTGAAAACAAGCCTCCAATACGTCGGCAAACATCTGCCCATTCATTTCAATGGGTTTGCCGATGTACTGTGCCGACGACCTGTAATTTTACACGTCGCTGTCAAAAGACGGCGCGTAAAATAACAGCCTCGTCAAAGAAGTGCAGGTCACTTCTTGGGACGTAATTGGAGCTGTTTTTCATTGACTCCAATGAAGAACAGCTCCAAATTACGTCCGTAATGGACGCCCCGCAAAACGCGAGTACATGCATTTACGTCTGAAATTCAGGAGCTGTTTTCTCCTGAAAACAGCTCCGTAATTTCAGACGTAAATGCAGTTATCGTGTGCACATACCCTTAGGGTAAGTTCACATGTGACAGATTTGTTACAGAAATTTCTGCGACTTCCCCAATATTCAACCACGAATCTGTCAACTGTGAATATACCCTTTATGTAGTTAATCTCAATAAATGGGGATAAAACTTACAAAAATATTGTATATGTTTCACTATGTCATGGTACAAGAAATAGAAACAGGCATTACATTGTGTAATAAAAGAGAATTGGATACATACAATATAGTTTAGAGATGTACAAGCGGTCAAGGCATAAGGAAACATTAGCATGCCTAGCACATAAGACGTTAACCTGGGAGGAGGTAAGGTAAGGCCTTAGGCCTTATTCACACGAGCGTATTTCACGTCTGTGTTACGCGCGTTAAAACAACGGACTTCACACGGACCTATGCAATTCAATGGGGCCATTCAGACATTCAGTGTTTTTCACGCAGCGTGTGTCCGCTGCGTGAAATCCACTGCATGTCCTATACTTGTGCGTTTTTTGCGCATCACGCACCCATTGACCGTGTGCTGTCCGTGATTCACGCAACAATTGCTAAAGAAATAATGAGAAAAAGAAAAACACCTCCTTCAGTTTTTGAAGGCAATGGGTGCGTGAAAACCACGCACCGCACATGGATGCACTTGTGTGTGCGGTGCGTGATTTGCTCATCAGTTCAATTGAAAATAATAATTTTAAAAAAATGCTGTTCTTTGCGAGTGCGTGAATAACGCACACCCATCACAAAGCACACTGATGCGTGAATCTTATACGCCCGTGTGAATGAAGCCTAAGGCCTGATTCAGAAGAGCGTATTTAACGTCCGTGTGCTGTCCGTTTTATTCACGGACACCACACGGACCTATAAAGTTCAATGGGATTATTCAGACATGCAGTGTTTTTCACGCAGCGTGTTTCCGTTTTGTGAAACTCACTGCATGTCCTATTTTGGTGCGTTGTTGCGCACCTCACAGCCCATTAAAGTCAATGGGTGCGTGAAAAAAACGGACAGCACACGGATGACATCTGTGTGCTGTCCGTGTTTTTCACACACTAGTTGCTAAGGAAATAATGAGGGAAAGAAAACACCTCCTTCAGTTTTTCTTGGTGACGTAAAAAACGCATGACATACGCGCGTAAAACATGCAGATGTGCACCGTACACGGATGCCACACGGAACTGCAAAGCAAGAAAAACCCCGCATTTTTTATACGCGCAAAATTGACTCGTTCGTGTGAATGTAGCCTTAGGCTGGGTTCACACGACCACATTAACGTCCGTAATGGACGGAGTATTTCGGCCGGAAGTCCCGGACCGAACACACTGCAGGGAGCCGGGCTCCTAGCATCATAGTTATGTACGACGCTAGGAGTCCCTGCCTCTCCGTGGAACTACTGTCCTGTACTGAAAACATGATTACAGTACGGGACAGTTGTCCTGCAGAGAGGCAGGGACTCCTAGCATCGTACATAACTATGATGCTAGGAGCCCGGCTCCCTGCACTGAGTTCGGATGACATCTGTGTGCTGTCCGTGTTTTTCACACACCAGTTGCTAAGGAAATAATGAGGGAAAGAAAACACCTCCTTCAGTTTTTCTTGGTGACGTAAAAAACGCATGACATACGCGCGTAAAACATGCAGATGCGCACCGTACACGGATGCCACACGGAACTGCAAAGCAAGAAAAACCCCGCATTTTTTATACGCGCAAAATGGACTCGTTCGTGTGAATGTAGCCTTAGGCTGGGTTCACACGACCACATTAACGTCCGTAATGGACGGACGTATTTCGGCCGGAAGTCCCGGACCGAACTCAGTGCAGGGAGCCGGGCTCCTAGCATCATAGTTATGTACGACGCTAGGAGTCCCTGCCTCTCCGTGGAACTACTGTCCTGTACTGAAAACATGATTACAGTACGGGACAGTTGTCCTGCAGAGAGGCAGGGACTCCTAGCATCGTACATAACTATGATGCTAGGAGCCCAGCTCCCTGCACTGAGTTCGGATGACATCTGTGTGCTGTCCGTGTTTTTCACACACCAGTTGCTAAGGAAATAATGAGGGAAAGAAAACACCTCCTTCAGTTTTTCTTGGTGACGTAAAAAACGCATGACATACGCGCGTAAAACATGCAGATGCGCACCGTACACGGATGCCACACGGAACTGCAAAGCAAGAAAAACCCCGCATTTTTTATACGCGCAAAATGGACTCGTTCGTGTGAATGTAGCCTCAGGCTGGATTCACACGAGCACATTACGTCCGTAATGGACGGAACGTATTTCGGCCGCAAGTCCCGGACCGAACACACTGCAGGGAGCCGGGCTCCTAGCATCATAGTTATGTACGATACTAGGAATCCCTGCCTCGCTGCGGGACAACTGTCCCGTACTGTAATCATGTTTTCAGTACAGGACAGTAGTTCCACGGAGAGGCAGGGACTCCTAATGTCGTACATAACTATGATGCTAGGAGCCCGGCTCCCTGCACTGTATTCAGTCCGGGACTTGCGGCCGAAATACGTTCCGTCCATTACGGACGTAATGTGCTCGTGTGAATCCAGCCTTAAAGTTGTATAACAAGGTAATACACTAGAGATTTTGGTCAGCTGATTTTGACCATTTTCTGCCGACTGTCGGATGCTTTTTATGACACGAACTTGCACCGACCAAAGACGGATAGCTTTAGAAAAGTTAATCTGCTGTTTGATTTTTTCGGTCGCTGTCGGGTGCAGTCTTTTAAAATCGTTCATGCTCAATGAAAGATCTGCATCCCATCAAAAGAAGCTCTGGCCAGGCCACAGATCAAGGAAGAGATTGATCGTCGATTTGTCATTTTAACCTATGGCGTTGTTCAGAACTGCAGACCTACCATGAACAACAAGTTCGATAGACGGCCATCTGAAATCCCTAATATACAGTCAGCTTTAGCAGTTCAAGGCAACAAGATGTTGATGTGGAAGAGCAGATAGGTTAAGAAGAGAATAGAGATTGGTGAAAGTTAAGGACGTCAGACCTTTTCAAAATTAGTTTTGGTATCGTATAGTATGCTTGTTACAATAAGGGTATGTTCACACGGCCTATTTTCAGACGTAATTCGGGCGTCTTACACCTCGAATTACGCCTGAAAAAACTGCTCAATTACGCCTACAAACATCTGCCCATTGCTTTCAATTGGTTTTACGATGTTCTGTTCCCACGAGGTGTAATTTTACGCGTCGCTGTCAAAAGACGGCGTGTAAAATGACGGCTCGTCAAAAGAAGTGCAGGACACTTCTTGGGACATTTTTGGAGTCGTTTTTCATAGACTCTATTGAAAACAGCTCCAATAACGTCCGTAAAAAACATCGCGAAAAACGCTTCCGTTGAAGACAGCTCCGTATTTTCAGACGTTTTTTGTTAAGCGTGTGAACATACCCTAATACATGTGGATGTTATAGGGAATTGCTCAGTGAAAAAAAATCTGAGAAAAATTAATTGACTTACCTGTAATGTAAAACTGTTAATCCAGTATAACTATCTTCTAGAACAGTATCCTTGAAACTGGATTTCAACTAAGTGAAAATTGCAAAATATGCAAATTTTATTATGTACATTAAAAATTAACCAAATTAACGCAGAACTGATACCAACCATAAACCTTAGCAGTATTTGACTTAGAACTCATGCACATGGTAATATTGCAAATCTGTGTTGTTTGGATCCATAATATTATATCCATAGCCTGCTATGAGCCTATTCTATGTTTTCATGTGCCTCAAATTTAGACAGAGGCACAAATAAGTTTTTTTTTCTACGGCTTCTTTGAGAAACTGCAAGGCAAACACCATAGCATGCAACAATACATGTTGTATTATGGAGGTATTCTCCCCTAGAAGCCTCATTGAGGCAACATAGGGGCACATGGAGAACCTACGGATCTGTAATGTTAGTATAGTAGACCATTTAAACCCTTATCGACCAGCCTATTTTGTGCCTTAAAACAAATATAACTTTTCAGGAGATTTTCAGAATAAGCTGTCATATGTGTGTACATGATGAATAACACTATTTCTGGCCATTATATGCTGCAGCAGCATGGAGGACATTATACAGCAGTAATAAGCAGAGTAGCTGGGAATCCAGCACTGGGGTGAGATATAACTCTTACCAGAAGCAGCAGCTCGTCTGCGTGTGACTCTGCTCCCACCTCCCCTCTACACAGACTTCTATGAGTAGCAGCGTCTGCGCCTTTCCATAATATTGTATCTGCTTCTAGGTTTCCGACTATCATCGTTATACATAAGGTGTGGGTTAAACTAAAGCAGTTGCGAGGGACTACTGGATTTGGGGTAATCATAACCTACCTAAGTTCTTTCCCCTATCAGGTTTTGAACATTGGCAACTGCTTAGGCCCCATGCACATGACCGCGCAATTGCGCTCGCATACTATCCGCTATTGCAGAGCTGCAATTGCGGATAGTATAGGGCACATTATATTCTATGGACTAATGCACACGACCATGGTCCGTGCATTGCCCGAAGCCCAGACTGCAAAAAAAAAAAAATAGGACATGTAATTTTACAGGCCGCATTTGCGGTTCAGGCTCATTAAACTGAATGAACTCTTGTATGTGCACGGTCTGTGATGGCACTTCTCGGACCGGTCGTGCCGTAATCACGGACTGTGCACAGTTACGGTCGTGTGCATGAGGCCTTAGGGTTACCAAATAAATTTATCATATAACACCTACTGAAATAGTTGGGCTAATACATGCATATAGCAACCTAAGTGAACTGTGTGACATAGGAATATGAACACATATATTATAAATCACACATGAACCATTTCTAGCGAAAAGTAGGCAATGTTTTATTGAGAGACAAAATAGTTAAAAACAAGTACATTGGCAGGAACATTAGCCATGAAAAAAGGATCCCCACATAGGTCGGGCCCCACAGCCTCATATAATAAAGTGCAAATAGTGCGTGCAGAAATTGGTACATAAATAATAACGTCAAACATGGATAGAAAACCATCCAAGGAGAAAATAGTATAATGATGAAAAACCAGACAGCAGGGAATACGATTTAAGGAGGCATACAGACCAGAACTATGGGGGGATCAACCCCAACACGTGTTTCGCATGTAGCTTCTTCCGGGGGCTATAACAAATTGCACAAATGTATGGGTATATAAAGCACAACCCACCAATGAATGGCTAAAACATACAGCTGGTAACATAAGCAGTAAATTACCTTCAAAGCCCTACACGATATAAACCCATTGGCACATTCCTCCTAAGTATCACAGTATGGAAGCATAAGGTCCCATGCACACAAACGTATTTTTGCGTCCGCAATTCACCCGCAAATCTGTGGGTGAATTGCGGCCCCATTCATTTCAATGGGCCCATGCACACGACCGTGGTTTCCACTGTCCATGCATTGCCTAGGAGGCTGGACCACAAAAAGAATGGACATGTCTTATTATGGCCGTGTTTTGCGGTCCAGGCTCATAGAAATGAATGCACCCGGCCATGTGCACGGCCCGCGATTTGCGGGCGGCCCGTGGGTGACACTCCGCGGCCATCCGAGCTGAAAGTCACGGCCATGCACACCACTACGGTCGTGTGCATGAGGCCTAAGGGTGTGGATCTGTGAGTTTGCTCAGCAGAACATAACGCAGGTGCAGCTAACCGTAATCACACTAGCCCGTCCCTCAATGAGGGAGGGGTGGGCGAGTGGGAGCACAGTCAGCCGCCCCGGACATACCAGACATGAGCACACTGCCGGTGCGTGCATGCATACCCGTGGAACGCACTGGACCACAAAGAAGATGGCCGCCATCACCAGTCACCCGCCCCACCACCCCATAGTTCTGGTCTGTATGCCTCCTTAAATTGCATTCCCTGCTGTCTGGTTTTTCATCATTATACTATTTTCTCCTTGGATGGTTTTCTATCCATATTTGACGTTATTATTTATGTTCCAGTTTCTGCACGCACTAGTTGCACTTTACTATATGAGGCTGTGGGACCCGACCTATGTGGGGATCCTTTTTTCATGGGTAATGTTCCTGCCAATGAACTTGCTTTTTAACTGTTTTGTCCCTCAATAAAATATTGTCTATTTTTCGCTAGAAATGGTTCATGTGGGATTTCTTATATAGGTGTTAATAAATTAATCATCTAATATTAGGTGACTCTCAAGACCTACAAACAAATACAAGCTGACTACGATCTCTCGCATAAAATTTTCTAGCAATACAATACTTGAAAAACCAGCATGCCTATGGAGCTTAGAATTAGGTCATGAACATGCAGATCAGGTGCTAGATATTCTGGCCTTCCGGGGTAATGCTTTGGGATTGATTTCCTGTATTTATAAGAACTTACTATGTGCAGTTCTCATAAGGGCACGTTCAGATGTTGGTGCAGATTTGGGGCAATTACGCAACGAATCTGCACCAACATTTGCATATTTGACAGGTAATTCAGACGTTGCAGAAAACACAGCGGACTTGCCACAGATTTCAGTTTTTGCATCGCAAAAGCTGAAATACGCAGTGAAATTCCGCTTCTTCTCCGCAACAGACAGTGCATGCTGCGGACTGAAAATTCTGCACCGCAGCTTATGGTCTGCAGCGGAGTTTTCCGCAACGTCTGCACGAAGATAACTAAAAAGGTGTGGAAACCAATGGACAAACTGTCTGCAAGGGATGTCCACTGCGGACTGTCCGCAGCGGAATTCGACAGCAATTCCGCCACGTCTGAATGTGTCCTAAATCATCCTCTCTCAGACAAAAGTGGGAAACAGACTTAGGTCATATATGGAATAATCAGTGGTCATTTCTCCTACCCCGAGACCTTCCTGAGTGAGAGAAGGCATCTCTCCCAAATACAATGTATTCGGAACATCTTTAGGCCCTTTCACATTTTTCACATTTTGCTATGTTGAGGCCTTGTGCTAAAATAAAAATAAATTCAAGTTTCCTCATCATTCTGCACTAAATACCCCATAATGAGAAAGTGAAAACAGAATGTTAGTAATCTTTGCTAATTTATTGTAAAGGAAAAACTAAAATATTGCATTGACAAAAGTATTCAGACCCTTTGCTATATTACTTAGTTGAAGCATCTTTGGCAGTGATAACAGCCTCCAGTCTTCTTGGGTACGATGCCACAAGGTTTGCCCACCTCGATTTGTGAATTTTTCTGCCATTCTTCTCTGCAGATCCTTTAAAGCCTGTCAGGTTGGATGGGAACAGTCGGTGGACAGCGATTTTCAGGTCTCTCCAGAGATGCTTAGGGTCATTGTCTTGTTGGAAGGTGAACCTTCGCAAAGTCTTAGATCCAGATCACTCTGGATCAGGTTTTTATTAAGAATATCTCTGTAGGGGCGTGGCTTGGACATGGCGCTGACCAGACGTGCTGCTTGAGAGCTCCGTTCCTGCACTTCCATAACCCGCTCATAAGCATATTATAAGACACACTTGAACCTACCTAATGGTCAGGAAATCTAAGGCAACCTCGGGGACTCCATACTGTACGAGGCAGATGTCTTCAGCCGGCTCCATTCAGCGATTTCTCACCGACGCTGCTGCTGGGCCGTCTCCCAAGATGGCGCTGTTGGAGGGGAGACGAACTGGACCAGGATTCCCGCTTGCAGAGGAGTCTTCTTCGGGAGTTGCCGCTGCAGCATCAGGTACCGACAGTACCCCCTCTCCGGTCTCTGGCTCCCAGGGTTCGTTTCCTTCCCTGCTGGCGGGGGTAGAGATGGACCCTTCTGGAACTGCCATGGCGCTCCCTGCACCGTCCTGCTCACCACGTGGTGTCAGTCATGGCGCCCGGGCCTCTCTTTCCTCATCCTCTGGCATGCTGGGGTCTGCATCAATGCCTGCTTCTCCTCGGGATCTGGATCTTCATTCCTCCCCCCACATTAATGGCTCTGCCAGCATGGGAGATGATTTACAGGGCCTGAGACAACAGCTCGCCTCATTGCCCACTAAACAGGACATGGAGCGTTATGTGAATCGTCTTGAGATGACATATAAATCTGAGATACAGGCTCTTACGACTAATGTCTCTCAATTATCCGATCAAGTTCAGCGCATAGAAGGCGATGTTTTCTCTGTTGCACAGCAGCAAGTCTCTCATGCAGAACGGCTGGATCAGCACTCCCAGCAGATTCATGCTCTATTTAACTTGGCTGAAGATCATGAGAATCGGAATCGCAGTAACAACATTCGGCTCCGGGGCATTCCTGAGGATATATCTTCGGGGCAACTCATACCCGTCCTACAGTCTTTGTTTAACTCCCTGCTGGGGCGCCCTGCTGACGATCCATTGGAGCTTGATAGGGCTCACAGGACTCTCGGCCCTCGTAACCCGGATCCTGATAGGCCTAGAGATGTGCTATGCCGTGTCCATTTTTTCTCTCTGAAGGAGCAGATCATGAGGAAGGCCCGAGACAAAGGAGAAGTCTTATTACAAGGGGTCAAGATCCAGTTGTTATCCGATTTGTCCAAGATGACCCTGGACAAACGCTGAGTGCTTCGTCCCTTACTGGATGTGCTGAGAGAGCATGAGATCTCCTATTCCTGGGGTCACCCCTTCCAGCTACAGGTCCGCAGAGATGGGACATTGCTGAGTGTTCGAGACCCAGGGGATGTTCCGGACTTCTGTGCTGCCCTCCAGGTGCCGAGAGTTTCCCTGCCTGATTGGCCGTATGCCCCTCTACCATCACAGCGCTCAAGGCCGCGCCGGCGTGGTCGTTCTCCCGCTTCTCCTATGGGTCGTCATGGTGGGCGACGTGCTGATCCGCTGTGATTTCGTATGGAGGTTTCTTTGTCAGCCAGCAGTAGGCCTAGGCCTTAAGTTCATTTGTTACTGGTTATATCTTGGGAGGCGAAGATCTGATGTGTGTCATATAATGCCCAGTTATGCCGGTACTTCCGCCCTAGGTAGGGGCTGCAGGTGTTCAGATTGATCAGTTACCCGGGATTAATTAATGTTCTTCAGTTGCCAGTACTACTGCACCATGTATGTTATGTGATTATCTACGTTATTACTAATTACATGCCTGTGCATTCATGCGTTAACTGTATAGATTTCCGGTAATGTATTGTTATGTTGGTATCTCTGGTTTGATCCTGACCAAATGTCGGCCATTATTTCACTTTCTCGTGATATTGAGCTAATTGCCTTAATGTTCTTTCCATTCATGTGTTGGTTCTAAGATGTGTGATATTTGCACTGGGTTGGGGGGTGCGGGGCACTGGCTAGTCCTTGTCCTGACACTTCTCCTCTTAGGGACTCACTGGTTATATCCGGTGTACTCTTGATTGTTTCTCCTTGAGTAGCTCAAGGGGTGGGTGATTATTTCACGTGTCTGTTTGTCTTTGTTGTTGTCTCTCCCTTCCTTGTTTGTCTTGTTGTTGTTCGTCGCGCCTCTACTTAGTACATTGCTCTACGAGCTCCTTTAGTGAGAGGTGGCAATGGCACAATTGAAGACTTGTACCTTTAATGCTAGGGGGCTTAATGTCCCAGAAAAACGCTCACAAATTTTATACAACATGCATAAAGAGCGGGTACATATCTTGTTCCTGCAAGAAACTCATTTTCAGACGGGCCATACGCCACAGTTCACGAATCTATATTTTCCGGCCTGGTTCCACAGTACCAACCCGGAATCTAAGTCCAAGGGTGCCAGTATATGTATTCATAAGTCACTCTCACATAAAATTCTTGATGTTCTGGTTGACCCGGATGGTCGATATGTTTTTCTCAAGCTATCCATACGTAATAAGATCTTTACACTGGTCAATATGTACCTCCCCAATAGGGACCAGGCACGAGTAGGCCGATTGTATTTAAGGAAACTGGAAGAGTTCACTGAGGGCGTTCTAATTGTTGGAGGTGATTTTAATCTGACTTTTGATTCCAGACTTGACACCTCTTCGGGCAGGTCTGTGGTTCCTAAGTCGCATTTGGGGGCACTGAAAAATGTGATGCATTCCATGCAGTTGATTGACGTGTGGAGGATTCTACACCCTCAGGTAAGAGAATACACTTATTTCTCCCCACTGCATAACATGTACAATAGGATAGACGCTTTTTTGATTAGCCACCACTTGCTTACCTGGCACCCTACCTCTGACGTGGGCCCTATGATTTGGTCGGAACATGCACCTGTGTTTCTGACCCTTACATTTCCTAATTCATTACCTAATTTCCAATCCTGGAAACTTAATGACAACTTGTTGCGGGATGCAGTATGCGTGGCGGCCATTAAAGATTCAATTACCGGTTTCTTTGAGGTTCATGAACATGAAGCTACTCCCTTGCCACTCCAGTGGGAGGCACTGAAGTGTGTCATTCGAGGGGTACTGATACAAAATGGGGCACGATTGAAGCGCGAAAAGGGGTTTGCTATTGCACGTCTCTTGATTCAGATACGTGATCTGGAATCCTGTCATAAAAGGGTTCCATCCTCACAGAGTTCACTACAGCGAGAGAATCCTTGCGTTCTTTGATAGATCAGTCGCATGCTCGATTCAGGGATCGGATGCGCAAGCACTCATACGAATATGCAGATAAATGCGGTAGGTCTCTGGCACGGATACTGCATCCCCGTACACAAGCGTCATATATCCCTAAAGTTTCATCTCCCTCGGGCGTTGAGGTTCATGACCCGGTTGGTATTACTGACTGCTTTAAACACTATGACTCGGCGCTATATAATATCAAAGGCCAATTTCATGATATGCAGGCAGAATCGTTACGGGATAAAATCAACCGCTATGTTCAGGATACTGCGTTGCCGACCTTGGAGCAGGGGGTGGCTTGAGGAGGATTTTTTGGAAACCGAAGTGGAGCGGGCTATTGGAGAGTCGCCCTTGGGCAAAAGCCCGGGGCCCGATGGGTTTAATAACAAATTTTATAAGGCATTTAAAGATCAATTGGCTCCTTTTCTGACTAAAGTTTTTCGGTGTCCTCCTCATGTCCCTTTGCGCCTCAATCCCTCGAGGCTCATATAACTCTTCTACCTAAACCAGGCAAGGACCCAACGGTATGCGCAAACTTCAGGCCCATATCGTTAATTAATGTAGATGTGAAGCTTTTCGCGAAGCTACTTGCCTCTCGGTTATCGCCGTTACTACCTGACTTGATCGTGGATGATCAGGTGGGGTTTGTATGTGGTCGGGAAGCGCGGGATAACACCAACAAAACCCTCCTCTTGACGTCATATTGCCAATCCCATAAGATACCAATGTGTTTACTCTCGATAGATGCCGAAAAGGCTTTTGATAGAGTGCACTGGGTGTTCCTCCGCAGTGTCCTGACACAGGTTGGCCTTGGCACCACTACAGTGGATAGAATAATGGCCTTGTACCAAAGGCCTACAGCTCGAGTTCGTGTCAACGGACTATTATCTGATCCTCTGTCTATTGGTAATGGCACGAGACAGGGGTGCCCACTTTCGCCTCTTTTGTATGTTCTGGTCATGGAACACCTGGCCGTGGCGCTGCGGAATAACCCTGATGTTAACGGTATACGCATTGGCTCACAGCATCATAAATTGGCGTTATACGCGGACGACCTCCTGGTATATATAACAACTCCCATGATCTCTTTGCCATCTCTGACGGAGGAGTTTGAGCGCTTTGGCCATCTAAGTAATTTTAAAGTCAACTACTCCAAATCGGAGGCCTTGAATATCTCTTTGGATCAACCTCTGGCTGCCCATCTCGCTCAGGTTTTTCCGTTCAGGTGGCAACCCAAATCTTTAAAATATCTAGGGGTACATGTCCCTACGCAACAGTCAGATTTGTATGCTCTGAATTATACGCCCATCCTACAGCGTACCATGAAGGAATTGGCGGAATACGGCGGAAACCGCATGTCGTGGTTTGGACGTATCAATGCGGTCAAAATGGATGTCTTGCCCAAATTTTTATATCTCTTCCAGACCGTCCCTATTGCAGTACCATCCAGTTTTTTCCAGGTTTTACATAGGGCCAAAACTAAGTTTGTGTGGGGCTCCGCTAAGCCTCGTATCCGGTATGCTGTCCTTAGCCGGCCAAAAGTAGATGGGGGCGCGGGTCTCCCAGACTTCAAACGATACCATCAAGCAGCGATAATTATGAGAGTAGTGGATTGGTTCCGTTCGGAGTCAGGTAAGCAATGGGTGCGCATTGAAAAGGCTATGTCTCCTCTGGCATTATCCTCTCTGCCGTGGCTGTCAGTCCTTCAGAGACAATCTCTCCCTCTACCTTTCCTCACACGTCAGTTTCTCATGGTTTGGGAACGGATCTTGGGTACTCCGTGCCTTGTTCATCGCCAGGGTCCCTTGACTCCTCTATTTGATAATCCTTCTTTCCCTCCGGCGGAGGGTGTTGATACATTCCTCTGTTGGGAGAGAGGAAATGGTGGATGTTTATCGGAGACCCTTACTCCAGACGGTGCCATGTTGCCAATGACGGTTGTATCTGCTGCCTGCCCGGGGAGGAGGTCAACCTGGTGGTCCTATTTGCAATTGCGGTCCTATCTTTCTTCCATACGTGATTGTATGGTCTTACTACAGGTTAAGACTCCTTTGGAACTCTACTTGTCCTTGCCCACAGCTCCTTCTCACGTGTTGTCTCACCTGCATGGGATCCTTCTGCCGAAATTTTCTTCCTCTCAATTATCTTTTACTGCCGCATGGGACGAGGAAATGGGGGTTAGACACTCTGAGGAAGAGTGGGGTACCGCTTTCCTGTTAGCTCATAAGTTACCGATGTCTTGTTTTGCACAGGAAAAGAATTACAAAATACTAACCAGGTGGTACCGTTGTCCGACCTTGCTACACAGGATATTCCCCGATGTGTCTGCTGATTGTTGGAGGTGTGGGGGGGCTCCTGGAACTATGTTGCATATTTGGTGGGATTGTCCCATGCTACGTCCCTTCTGGGGGAAGATTTTTGATTTAGGCAACAAGCTTTTCCATACTGAGGTTCCAACCTCGGCTTCCATAGGCTTGCTTTCTATGGTTCCTGGATCACTCCCACACCTCAAAAGGGGGATCTTTAGACATTTCTTGACCGCAGCGAGAACGGTGATACCTCGTCACTGGAAATCACATACTGTACCATCCCTGGCGGAATGGGTAACGGAGGTGAACGGGATCATGAGAATGGAGGAGTTGCTGTCCGTTGATAGGGGCAAATCGGGGATCTTCGTCCAAACTTGGATGGTATGGACTGGATTCCGGGAAGGTGCTGATCTACCTCTCTGGTTGGATGGCAGGTTCTGAATGAATCTTAGTACTTACCTGAGGCGCTTTGTATGTATGTGTTTTCCCTTTGTTGTCTGATGTTATGTGTTGTATGTTCATATACTTAAAAAGTGCTCTTACTTTACAGTAAAGTTCTCACTTTACTGAGGGGGCGGTCTCCCTGACTATTGCACAAATTTAATGCGAACATGATACTGTTATTGCTATATCTCTCTTATCATTCAATTCTGATAGGTGGGAGGCTACCTCCTACTGTTGTTCTTCTACGTGTATATATATATATATATATATATATATATATATGAATACTGTTGTTACACTATGATGTTTCACTAAAATGTATTGCACTGCGTGCAAATTTATACTTTTTTTTTTTGCACAAACCGTGAAATGTTTGTATTGTTATATTTTCAAAATAAAAATCTTTGATAAAGAAAAAAAGAATATCTCTGTACTTAGCTCCATTCATCTTTTCATCAACCCTGACCATTCGCCCTTTACCAGCTGCTGAAAAACACCCCCACAGCATGATGCTACTGTAACGTCCATGGTCGTCATGACTTACCCTCTGACGGCCGCAGCCATGGACGAGTGAGTTCCCAGCGGCATCTCCCTCCTGAGAGATGCCGGCACTCACTTCCTGGTCTGGACACTGTCTCCCGCAGGGGGCGCGCACGGCCTTAAAGGGCCAGTACGCGCACAATTGCAGAATACTGCAATTAGCCCAGAATGCTTTGGGACTATAAAAGGGGCTCTGCCCTCTCGATCTCTGCCTGAGTGTTGTTATGTTACCTTAAGTTTGTCTTTTGCAAATGGTCTCCTATTGTTTTCCAGTTCCCAGTGTTACCCGTTCCTGCTGCCTGTACCCTGTGTCCTGTGCTACCGTGCCTCTGTGCCTTCAAGAGTTGGAGTCGTGTTGTGCCCTCCGCTGCATCTATTGTGTAGCACCCCGCTGTTTGTCTGTCTACTGTCGGAGCCTCATCTTAGCCTGAATCTACTGCTACTGTCTACATTGCCTCAGGTACCCTTTCTGAGCTATAGACATTGCATTGTACCTGTTTGGCCAGCTGCTATCCCGCTACGTGGTACTGCCCAGTGGGTCCCCACCCCGCGCCTTAACAGTATGCTCAGGCCATGGACCCCGCTGGTCAATTCAAGGGCCTGTCACCCTCCCAAGCCATGCAGGCGGACCTGCGAACACGACAGGATCAACTTCTTGTGGCAGTAGACTCCATGGCACTACAGCTAGGGGCGCTAGCTGCTTCCTTTTCTGCTCCTGTTCCGGCTTCTCCGACTGATCCTCCTGCTACACCTCCTGGCAGCACCGGTTCTGACCCTAAGTTCTCGCTGCCACTACCACTTTGTTTCTACAGAGACGCAAGCGCGTGCAGGGGATTTCTCAACCAGTGTCATATCCACTTCACCCTGCACGCCAGAGCATTTCCCTCAGACGGCGCCAGGATCGCCTTCATTATTTCATTACTTGCCGGCAAGGCCCTGGCGTGGGCGAACCCAATCTGGGAACGACAGGGACCCGAGACCCGGGACTTCCAGGGGTTCATGCGGTTATTCCGCACTGTGTTCGAGGAGCCAGGACAAGTCTTGTCGGCAGCTACTTCTATACTGAACCTTCGCCAGGAGGACAACTCCGTGGGCGAGTACACCATTCAGTTCCGGACCCTACCAGGAGAGCTGTCGTGGAACAATGAGGCATTAGTAGCTTCCTTTTGGCATGGTCTGTCATCCGAGATCAAAGATGAACTAGCTGCTCTTGATCTACCACCTACCCTGGACGACCCAATTTTACTTGCCACCCGGGTGTACAGGAGGCTCAGAGAAAGATCCCAAGAGGTTCGTCAGGAGAGAAGGCTTCCTAGGTTGGCTCCCAACTTCCAGCAACCTCTCTTGTCCTCATCTGCTGCTCCACCCGAGGTTCCAATGCAAGTAGATCGGCTTAAACTATCTGTCCAGGAGAAACAGCGCAGGCACACTTCTGGACTCTGTCTATATTGCGGCCTCGCTGGCCATGTAGTGCGTCTGTGTCCCCAGAAGCCAAAAAACTCCAACGCCCAGGATTGGTTGGAGAGACAACCCTGGGTGACACAGCAGTTGACAGAGAACTCTCCTCCACGCTGTCCATTCCTGTGACTATTGTCGCTGGCGAGAGGCCCCATCTGATCTCTGCCTATCTGGACTCTGGCTCTGCAGCCAATTTTATACGCACAGACCTTGTGGATCTTCTTGACTTGCCCATTACCCTTCTGGAGAAGCCGTTGATTGTTGCCTCAGTAGATGGACTGCCGCTGCCCGACCCAATATTGTCTGTAACCAAACCTCTGAGGCTTCAAGTGGGAGCACTTCCTTCTGAGCTCATCTCCCTGTTTGTCCTACCCAAGGCCGTCAACCCCGTGCTGCTGGGTTTGCCGTGGCTCCGTCTACACGCCCCAGTCCTGGATTGGAACTCCGGAGAGGTTCTCCAGTGGGGTCCCAAGTGCGTCAACCGCTGCCTCCTCCGCATCAGTCATTGGCAGGGTTGCCCTCTTGCTACTCTCAGTTCTCGGATGTCTTCGACAAGAAGGAGGCAGAGACGTTGCCACCACATCGAGTGTATGATTGTCCTATTGACTTGGTTCCTGATTCGTCCCCTCCTCGCGGTAGAGTATACCCTCTCTCCTTACCTGAAACCCAGTCAATGTCTGCCTATATTAAGGAGAATCTAGAGAGGGGCTTCATACGCAAATCCTCATCCCTGGCCGGGGTCGGGTTTTTCTTTGTGAAAAAGAAAGACGGATCCCTCTGACCCTGCATTAACTACCGGGGTCTCAACCAGATCACGGTAAAGAACAAATACCCATTGCTTTTAATCTCTGAACTGTTTTACGAAGGGCAATTTTTTTTCCCAAACTAGACCTGCGGGGAGCCTACCATCTAATCCGGATTCGTCAGTGTGACGAGTGGAAGACGGCATTTAATACACGTGATGGGCACTACGAATACCTGGTTATGCCCTTTGGTCTGTGTAACGCCCCCACGGTTTTTCAAGAATTCGTCAATGATATTTTCCGTGATCTCCTCTATGTCTGTGTTGTGGTGTATCTCGATGACATTTTGATTATTTCCCCATATCCAGTAACTCATCAGAGACATGTTCGCCATGTTTTGCTTCGATTAAGGGAGAATCACCTATATGCCAAGCTGGAGAAGTGCGTGTTCGAGAGAAAGTCTCTACCCTTCCTGGGCTATATCATCTCCGATCAGGGCCTCAAAACGAATGTCTTGGATCGAGGGGTCCAGTTCACCTCTAAGTTCTGGATTGCACTCTGCGGTCTCCTCGGTGTAAAGTTGGACCTCCTCAGTCTACCATCCCTAGTCCAATGGTCAAGTCGAGAGGGTTAATCTTAAACTTTATCTCCAGGCAGCATGATGACTGGGTACAGCTGCTTCCTTGGGCTGAGTTCTCTTATAACAACCATACTAGTGAGTCCACCACCTCTAGCCCGTTCTTCATTGTCTACGGCCAACATCCACGAATACCTCTTCCTGTTTCCACTATGTCCCAGGTGCCTGCAGCTGACTCTACCTTCAGGGACTTTCTGTAGATATGGCAGCAGACCCGATCTTCTATTCTGCTGGCGGTCGACCGCATGAAGAAAAAAGCAGACACTAGAAGACGAGAACCTCCCCAGTTTCTTCCAGGTACTAAGGTCTGGTTGTCTTCCAAGAATATCCGGCTCAAGGTGCCATCTTGCAAGTTTGCCCCCAGGTTCCTCGGAGCCTTCGAGATTCTGCTGCAGATAAATCCTGTCTCATGCAAGCTTCGGCTGCCTTCCACCCTTCCACCCTCAAGATCCCAAACTCCTTCCATGTCTCCCTGCTGAAGCTTGTGGTCCTGAACCGCTACTCCAGGACTCCGAGTTCTGCAGTGGCTCTTGGCGGCTCATCAGGGACATTCGAGGTGAGGGTGATACTGGCCACCAAGAGAGTAGGAGGAAGGACGTTTTATTTGGTGGATTGGAGGGGATTTGGTCCAGAGGAGGGGTCTTGGGAGCCAGAGGAGAACATCAATGCTCCTGTCCTCGTGAAGAAATTTCTCTTCCGCTCTGGCCCCAAGAAGAGAGTAAGAGGGGGGATACTGTAACGTCTATGGCCGTGGACCGTCGTCCTGACTTACCCTCTGATGGCTGCGGCCATGGACGAGTGAGCTCCTGGCGGCATCTCCATCCTGAGAGACGCCGGCACTCACTTCCTGGTCCGGTCACTGTCTTCCGCAGGGCGCGCGCGTGCACGGCCTTAAAGGGCCAGTACGCGCACAGTTGCAGAATACTGCAATTAGCCCAGAATGCTTCTGGACTATAAAAGCTGCTTTGCCCTCTCGATCCTTGCCTTATCATTGTTGTGTTACCTTTAGTTTGTCTTTGCAAATGGTCTCCTAATGTTTTCCAGTTACCAGTGTTACCCGTTCCTGCTGTATGTACCCTGTATCCGGTGCTATGGTGCCTCTGTGCCTTCAAGAGTTGGAGTCGTGTTGTGCCCTCCGCTGCATCTATTGTGTCGCACCTCACCGGGTGTCTGTCTATTGTCGGAGCCTCATCTTAGCCTGAATCTACTGCTACTGTCTACTTTGCCTCAGGTACCCTTTTCTGAACTATAGACATTGCATTGTACCTGTTTGGCCAGCTGCTATCTCGCTACGCGGTATGGTCCAGTGAGTCCACACCCCACGTCGTGACAGTTTCTTTCCCTTATAACACCTATTAGTTGGCTTAGATCACTCCCATGTCTCATGCCAAAATGTTGGTAAATTTTTTGGTGCCCCACTTTTGACACCCTTTTTCCTTACCAAGTCACCCCTCCCCCTTGTTGAGCATTTAGAAAAAAATGTCTAACACAGTTGAAGGGTAACTAAACGTTCAACAAATTTCTGACATGTCATAGTGACATGTCAGAACTTTTGATCGCTGGGGGTTTTCCCCACCGATCGCTAAAACAAAGCGGTAGAAGCACTCGTGTGTGCGCTGAGCCGCTTGTTTTCTGTTCGGCTTTTCTCGTAAAGCCGAGCAATTGGTACACCACTACATCAGCTTTCCGAGAAAAGCCAAACAGAAACACAGCGGCTCAGCGCTCACACAAGCGCTTCTGCCGCTTTCATCTCAGCGATTAGTGGGAGTCTCAGTGCTCAGACACCCAACGATCAAAATTTCTGACATGTCACTATGACATGTCAGAAGTTTGTTGAACATTTAGTTACCCTTTAATAAATGTGGTCAGAATTCTGGGGCATTCTGAATCCTAAGGGGGTGTTCACACAGAGTTTTTTTGACAAGTTTTTTGACGCGGAAACCGCCCCGCAAAACGCGCCAAAAAATGGCCGAAAATTCCTCCCATTGATTTCAGAGGGAGACGGAGGCATTTTTTTCCTGCGAGCGGAAAAACCGGCTCACGGGAAGAAGAAGGGACATGCCCTATCTTCAGGCGTTTATGCCTCTGACCTCCCATTGACATCAATGGGAGGCAGAGAAAGCGTATTTTGCGGCGTTTTATGCCCGCGGCACTCAATGGCCGCGGGCATAAAACGCTGCGAAAATCGGCGTGCAGGCAGAGGAAAATCTGCCTCTAAATTCCAAACGGAATTTTGAGGCAGATTTTCCTCCTGCAAAAAACTCTGTGTGAACTCACCCTAAGGCTATGTTCACACGGGGTATTTTGCCGAGTTTTTTGACGCGGAAACCGCGTCGCAAAACTCGGCAAAAACGGCCCGAAAACGCCTCCCATTGATTTCAATGGGAGGCGTCGGCGTCTTTTTCCCGCGAGCAGTAAAACTGCCTCGCGGGAAAAAGAAGCGACATGCCCTATCTTCGGGCGCTTCCGCCTCTGACCTCCCATTGACTTCAATGGGAGGCAGAGAGAGCGTATTTCGCGCTGTTTTATGCCCGCGGCGCTCAATGGTCGTGCAAGGTGAGGAATATCTGCCTCAAACTTCCAAACTGAATTTTGAGGCAGATATTCCTCCTGCAAAATACCCCGTGTGAACATAGCCTAAATCTGCCCTATTATGTATATTTATTGATTTTTATTTTTTAAAGGCTTTATTATGTCTCTTATAATACAATTCAGTGAATACAATTTGAACAAATCGAAAACAACATAAAAACCCCTGCAACAACCCTTGCCCAGGTGCACGTTGAAGAAGGGAAAGAAAAAAAATTATCTATATGACCTGGAGTTGCCCATGACTTATCAGCTAATTGCTGAATATACTACAGCTGTCATATCATGTAAGGACTTATTCAGACGAACGTTTTTTTTTTAACGGACGTCACATGGACGCATTTATTTCAATGGGGCCATTCACACGGCTGTTATTTCAACGGACTGTGTGAAGAGCCAGTGGAAAAATAGGACATGTCCTATTTTAGTCCGACTCAAGTTTATGAGGGATCTGTGAAAATGGGTCTCGCACGGGTGCGACTTGGATGTAAAAAACAACAGTTTTTCACGTCCGAGTTTCCACTAGTTTGTGTGAATCATGCATACTGTGCATTTTTGCAGCGATATGCCAGATGTGTAACTCTTTGCTCTTTTGTTGTACTGACTGCTTCTGTTGTACATGTGTATGAAGCAGTAATATGTGGTTTGTCCATAAGATAATATGTATGCTCTGATTTTGAACATATACATCCACTCTACAGCTGTGGTAAGGGGAGGGGGGATGTTTTTCAGGGATTGTTGTTTTTTGTTTTTTTATTGTAATGCAAAATGTTAATAATAACTGTATCTGATTCAAAAATTAGAAATGTCTGACTTACCATTCTTTGTAACGTAGTGGTTATGGATTTGTAGTATAAAGAGGAGCTATTTTGTAAACTGGGATTGTACTGAAGACCTTGTAATTCCAAAGTATGTACCACAGTGAGGCTCTGTGTTGTTGTTAAATACACTAGAGAAAAAAATATTTAACCGTTATATAGATTTATGAATTTTGCAGATAGTCAACCACATTTACATAATTTGCATTTGCAGCTTTTATTTAAAGGGGTTTTCCCATAATCAATAATTATCACCTATCTACAGGATAGGTCATAACTTTCTGATCGCTATTGGCCCCACTGATCGTGAGAACAGGGGTCCGGAACCCCCAGATCCTCCTTATTGCACCCTTGCAGTGAGGAGGAGCTTGAATGAAGTGACGGACAAGCATGTGCCCGCCGCTCCATTCAATGTCTATGAAAATGAGGGAAACAGTTGAGCGCTGTACTCTGCTCATTTCCATAGAATTCTCTACCAGCGCTGCATTTAGTGTCCTCCTCTCTGCGGTCGAACAGTAAGGAGAAACAGGGGGTTTGGGATCCTTGTTCTCAAGATCGGTGGGGTTCCCAGAGGTGGTTCCCACAGCGATCAGAAAATTATCACCTATCCTGTGGATAACTGATAATTAATGATTATGGGTCAACCCCTTTAATGCTATACACTGGTCCCTCAAGGTACAATGGCCTCATGTACAATATTTTTTAACATGCAATGGTCTTTCATGGGACATTGTAACTTGAAACCACATTCAACATACAATGTCATTGCTGATCAGAGGCACATGAAATTGGCTGGAAGATTCAGCCAATCAGCATGGGCGTTTCACTGGTAAAACACCTGTATTACTGAAGTGCATGCACTGATTGGCTGTCTAGTAGCGCCTCTCTACAGTACAGTACTACATGTACTGTACGTCTATCTACCTGTGCCAGGAAGAGTTGCTCCATTGGACATCAGGTGAGGACGGCTCCATGTTATTTTTCTGGTACACTGTGTACTGTTCAGGACCTTGAAGAATCTCCAGTTCTCACCAGAGAAAGTGATTTACAACTTTCAGCAGCACTCTCTGACTTGCTTTACCTGTATGTTATCTGCTTAATCTTTTTTCTTCTTATTTTTAATTGACATTGTGGGGGCTTTGGAATCAGCTACTAGTCTCCAGAGTTGTTGTCTCATTTACAATATTTTCAGCTGGCAAAGGTCATACCGGAACAAATTAATATTGTAACTTGGGGGACCACTGTATTTCTTATCTGTCTAAAGGACTAATGTTTATATCATAATCTATAATTTCAGGGGTTTATGTTACCTGATTTATTATATGAGAACTCTTCTGTGTTTTTGTACTTTGAAGGCTATGGACACCTTTGAAGGCATTTATTTTTAAATAAATAGATCAGTCCGTGTGTTTAGTGGAACTTTATATTTAAAAAAAATCGGAGATACAGCTGTTCTATACTCTCTATACAGAACAGCTGTATCATTCCTTTTACACTGAATCTGTCAGTCCCACGGACCTGACGGGTTCAGTGTCCGCAGTTCACGCAGGATCCACCTGTAATTGATCACATCTAAGTTATGAACTTAGATGTCATCGTTTACAGGTGGATCCTGTGTGTCACAGAGATGCAGGACCTGCCGACACTGAATCTGTCAAACCAGAGGGACTGACGGATTCAGTGTAAAGCGAACGATACAGCTGTTCTGTATATATCTGTTCTACAAGTGCATTGCTCAGCCCTCACATATGAGGCTCGCATCCATACTTTCATTATCTCCTGCTGTCCCCAATTCAGAGACATTTCCCATATCTATTCCTTCCGCGCACAGTGGACCACTGCAATGTTAGTACATGCACTTATATTATCCAAGCTAGACTTATCCAACACCCTCTATGATCTACTAAAAAATAGACTTAGGGCCTTTACATTAGCGTTTGGTTTCCGTTAATCGGTTCCGTTCAACCTTTCCGTCGGAGGAACCAATTGATTTCTATGGTAATGCTGCCATTGCAGTTGGTTTCTGTTGTGTAAATTTCAGTTTTTTTTAGTCAACTATGCTATTGTTTCCGTGAAAAACTGAACGGAATCCAACTACAATGAAAGCATTGCCATTGAAATCAATGGCAATGCAAACGGAAGCTATAGTTTCTGTTCGGCTTTCCGTTCATCGGTTTCTCAGACGGAACCGATGAATGGAAAACAAACACTGATGTGAACAGGCCCTAACACCTGTCCAATCTATCCTGGACATCTTCAGCTCCTCACTTTCCTCTATAGCCACCCCCTTTTTTCTGTTCTCCACTGTTTGCCCATCACACAAGAAATCAACCAATTCAAAATCCTTATTCTAACCTTCAGAGCCCTACCCAATTCCTCTCTACCGCTTTATTTACCTTCTTACTGTCTCACATTCAAAACTTCTTTAGTGCCTCCCCTCTCTTCTGCAACTGCCTTCCTCATTCTATCTGACATTTTCTGACCCTCCAAAGGGTCCCCCAAACTGGCATTCCAACACTTCCTCCACCTGACATGTCTGAAGCTGTTTATTATTTTTACCCATATATCTCTGTATGTATAAAGATGAATTTCTGTTGTCTGTTCTTTATGCATGGCCAAACGACTGGACCAACCTGCACCAAATTTAGCGCATAAGTAAATCATGCGCTTCCGAAGGTTTAGACCGGGTTTCAGCTCTCTAGGATCTATCGTTCTCGACATATTCACAAAAGCAAATATGGCACCACTGGCTTCCACATCAAGGACCTTCCTCCATATCACATGACTCATATTAGCCAATAGAAGCTTGCAAGTCCTTTAGGCTGGGTTCACACGTGGCGGAATTTCACTAGAATTCCGCTGCGGACACTCCGCAGCGTTAATCCGCAGCGGAGCCGTTTCTGCATTGACTTCCACTTCTATTTAGAAGTGTTCGTTTAGACGATGCGTAAAATTCCGCTGCGGAGCATAGGCTGCGGAGCGGAATTTGGTGTCCGCAGCATGCTCTGTCTGTTGCGGAGCAGTGGCGGACTCATGGCGGAATTTCTCCATTGACTTCAATGGAGATTCTAATTTCCGCAATGAAGTCCGCAGCTGTCATGCACATGTTACGTGTGCTGCGGATGCGTCTTGCTTTTTTAACTTGACATTTCTTCATTCTGGCTGGACCTATGTATTTCTAGGTCTACAGCCAGACTGAGGAAGTCAATGGGGCTCCCGTAATGACGGGAGCGTTGCTAGGAGACGTCTGTAAATAGTCACTGTCCAGGGTGCTGAAAGAGTTAAGCGATCGGCAGTAACTGTTTCTGCACCCGGGACAGTGACTACCGATCACAATATACAGCAACCTGTAAAAAAATAGAAGTTCATACTTACCGAGAACTCCCTGCTTCTGTCTCCTGTCCGGCCTCCCAGGATGACGTTTCAGTCTAAGTGACGGCTGCAGCCAATCACAGGCCAAGCACAGGCTGCAGCGGTCACATGGACTGGCGCGTCATCCAGGGAGGTCGGGCTGGATGCCGAAAGAGGGACGCGTCACCAAGACAACGGCCGGTAAGTATGAAATTCTTTTACTTTCACTAGGGAAAGTGCTGTCCCTTCTCTCTATCCTGCACTGATAGGGAGAAGGGAAGCACTTTTCCCGCAGTCCGCAGCAGCTAGTCCGCATCAATTTTCTGCACATTTTGTGCAGATCCGCAGCAGAATCTGCAACGCAGATTCTGTGCGGCATTGATGCGGACAGTTGCGGAGGAAATCCGCCACGTGTGGTCATGCCCTTATTCTTAGCCTCACTCACATACACACAGTTTTAGACCAGGTTTCCATAACAATCAAGCCATTTTTCTTTACTTGACGTGTTACTCTCTGTAAACAAACTGTACCTATACTGGATTTCAGCATTCTCATGAATTGAAACCCTTTCATACCAGTCATACCTCCAAAAAGGAACCCTGCACTTAGACGAAAGACTCCTGTGGCAAAGCATGGCTGCTGCCCGAGCTGCTGAAATCTCTCAACAGAACCAAGCCCGTGGATTTAAGCATTCTCATAAATTGAACCTCTTTCAGACCAGTCATGCCTGCAAAGTGGAACCCTGCACTTGGACTTTATTGGATATGTTGGCTTCATATCAGTAGGAGATTAAGTTTTTAACCACACACACAAACAACAAACAAGTAAACCAGTGTGAAGCCGGGTAACTCTGCTATTCTATATTATAAAAGTCAATGTCTGTTTGTCTGTCCTCTATAGGCATCCAAACGCCTAAACCATTTGACTCTAAATTTGGCACATAGGTACATCAGGTGTCCGGGAAGGTCTTCGTAAATGTCCCAACCTTGCTGTTGTTTTCTGTTATCAGCCATTATAGCGAATGTCTGTTTGTCGTCCTCTATAGGCATCCAAACACCTGAACTATTCGACCCCAAATTTGGCACTAAGGTACATCGGGTGTTCTGGAAGGTTTTCGTAAAGGTCCCAACCTTGATGTTGTTCTCTGTTATCAGCCATTATCACATGATCACGATCCAATACTATAAAAGCGAATACAGACATTCTCTGTTATAGTAAAGATGTTTTTATCTGACAGTAGCAGGTAGTGCACTTTACAAGATAATCCTAGATGGGAAGGTACAGGGCAGCGGTTACCCATAGCAACCAATCAGATTACTGATGGCCAGGAGGAAAGCTGCATTACTAGCTGCAGAGACTCTTCTTTC
Organism: Rhinoderma darwinii; assembly: GCF_050947455.1. NCBI lineage: Eukaryota > Metazoa > Chordata > Amphibia > Anura > Rhinodermatidae > Rhinoderma > Rhinoderma darwinii. The sequence goes on along the minus strand of NC_134687.1, from coordinate 237,917,401 downwards.
CCAACTGCAAGCTGATCAAATGCGCCATACTGCTGCTCGAGCTGATGAAACTCCTCAGCAAACTCTGGCTTTCTCAGCAACAGATCAGACAGGTGGCTCCCAGAATTGCAGAGACTCCTGCCCGAACCCAGGCCAGAAATCAAGCTGAGAGAGCACATCATGTTCAGGGTGCTAATGAGCAGGCTTTCATTCATGATGCTGTTTTCAATTATGATCCAACCATAGTCTATGGCCAACTGATAATAAAACTGCCAATGTTGTTAATCAACAGGCTCTGTCACAATCTTATGACACATACCAGTTTAGCTGTTAGGTATTTAGGAAGTTAAAATTGAAATAAAAATTGTTCAACTGCCGGGGTATATAGGGCTACTAGCGATTTCCCCGTAAAGCAAGAAAATACGAGGGCATGGATTGGCATCCTGGGTACCCTTGGAACAAATCCAATGAACATACAAACAGACAGACTGACACGTTATACCCGGGCAGCGCCGGGTACTTTTTCTAGTTACTTATAGATTGTAAGCTTGTATATTTAGGGCTACCTAATGTATCGTGTCTGTACCACACTGTCTTTTGCAACTGTTACAATGTGTTGCCCCAATATTTATTATGTGGAACAAATATGCTGGAATTTTGTGTCTAAAATTATAACTGGTATAATCACTAAAAGAACGCTGTGCCTAAAACATGCTGCCGCTGACGTCATTGCTTCCAGCCACATAGAAAATACTGATAAAACCCCTTTAATCTTCACAACATACAAAAGTTTTGCGCAGTCTACAAGACTATGCAGAGAGAAGACTAAGAATACATCCATGAATATGCAGACCGCCATGTATTATTAGTGCAGTTCTATTTACTATCTTGTTATACTAAATAACATCCAGTTATCACATTTAAAATACACAGATGAGAATATAAATAATAGTCTAGGACAAGGGCCTCAAACACAAAGGCAGCGGGCCGCATGCGGGCCCTGAGGCTGTTATCTGCGGCCCACGAAGGAAGGAGCGTGCTTGCACTCATTCATGACTGCATGAAGGAGCGGAGTCCCTTTCCTGCGCTCCTGGATCGTTGGTGGTAGGTGAGCAATGGCCAACAGCCCCCTATATTTAGCTCCATTGGGGTTCCCTCTAGGAGTGGAATCACGAGCCAGAGCGTTGCCGACGCTCTGGCCGGGGATTCCTCTGCTGGAGAGCCCCTAAAGTCACTGTCCATATGGACAGTGACTTCAGGGGCTTCTCCAGCAGAGGAATCCCCGGCCCGAGCGTCGGAAATGCTCTGGCCGGGGAATCTGGTCGAGGAGGATCCCCTGACGTCACTGTCCATATCTACAGAAGGCACTGTTTCATTATCTGGGGGCGGTGGCAATATCTACAGTGGGCACTGTGGCAATATCTACAGAGAGCACTGTTGCATAATCTGTAGAGGGCACTCTGCCACTGTCTAAAAAGGGGCTGCCAACTCAGCAGCCAGACTGCATTACGACACTTGGATTGTTAAAATAAGTGCATGGAATAAACTCGCAAATTTCCATTAAATTTAAACCTAGCTGTATTATTATAGTAATGTACAGGGCCGATTCTAGCTTTTCTGCTGCCTGAGGCAAAAATTGAAATGGCGCCCACCAGATCTTGATTGACATCCCCATGGCTGTTCTATATCACTAGCAGCCTCACAAAAAAATAAATCATATCACCCATTATCTCGCTGCAGATCATATAGTGACTACAGTACTGATTAGAGTCAGAATAAACATTTACATCAAGTGACTCACAGATGAAGTCTCCACCCAGTCCAGACCTATATGATGACTTCTCCCGGCCATGGCCCATTTCTGCAGTTTTCCGCTCAGATGTCTTCAGCTTCTCACTTTTCAAACATTTCTGCACCTATAAACGAAGATAAAATTCTCATTGTGCCACACACAACGCCGCTAAATATAATAGCACCATACACTGCACCTCTAATTCTAATAGAACCATACACTTTGTCCCACACACACAGTGCCTCCTGTAGATAGTGCCCCCCATAGAGCCCACTGTATATAGTGCCCCCGGTAGACAGAGCCTCCATAGAGCCCCCTGTAGACACTACCCCAGAGAGCCCCCTGTAGACAGTGCCCCACTTAGAGCCTCCTGTAGACAGAGCCCCACATACATAGTGCCCTATATAGAGCCTCCTGTAGATACTGCCCCTTGGAGCCCCTGTAGATAGTGGCCCCCATAGATAGTGCCTTACATAGATCCCCTGTAGATGGTAGCCCCTATAGATAGTGCACCACATATAGCACCCTGTAGATAGTGCCACACATATGGTTCACCATGTAGATATGCCCCACATATGCTCACCCCTGTAGATAGTGCTCCACATATAGCCCCCACATACAGCCCCCCGTAGATAGCGCTCCACATACAGCCCCCCCTTTAGATAATGCTCCACATATAGCCCCCACATACAGCCCCCTGTAGATAATGCTCCACATATAGCCCCCATGAAGCCCCTGTAGAGAGTGCCCTACATAGATCCTCTATAGATGGTAGCCCCTGTAGCTAGTGCCCCACATATAGCCTCCTGTAGATAGATATGGTCCCCCATGTAGATAGTGCCCCACATATGGCCACCCCTGTAGATAGTGCTCCACATATAGCCCCCACATATAGCTCCCCCTGTAGGTAGTGCTCCACATATAGCCCCCACATAAAGCCCCCCTGTAGATAATGCTCCACATATAGCCCCCACATACAGCACCCCCTGTAGATAATGCTACACATATAGCCCCAAAATACAGCCCCCCTTGTAGGTAGTGCTTAACATATAGCCCCCACATACAGCCCACCTGTAGATAATGCTCCACATATAGCCCCCACATACAGCCCCCTGTAGATAGTGCTCCACATATAGCCCGTCACACTTATAACAGAAAAAAAATAACTTTACATACTCACATAAACCCCTTCCCGTGGCGTCCTCTTGCAATGCAGGCCTGCTCTCTTCTGAGCAGGTGTACTGGGGCTGAACGATGCAAGCGGCGCAATGACGTCATTGTACTGCTTGCATCGTTAAAAGGCGCTGAGTGTCAGGGCAAAGCATTCTGCCCAGACAATCAGCGCCTTTCAACGTTGCATCGTTGAAAGGCGCTGATTGCCAGTCTGCCTTGCCCTGTCAATCAACTATGCAAGCAACACGATGACGACATCACGCCGCTTACATCATTGAGAGGCACTGAACAGCATGTAATTGTATCTGGTATCAGGTACAATTATATCTGGTATCAGGTACAATTATAGTGCATGAGGGAGTGGCGACAGGTGGGCTGGTTTCAGTGGCGCCGCCGCCCCCTTGGAAAGACAGCAGGCCGCCGACTGAGGCGAAATGGTCATCTCGCCTCATGGACGGTGCGGCCCTGATAATGTAGTATTGTTATAGTAGTTCAACGAAATAATTAACAATAATTTTGTATTGTATCAAATTTGAAAGTAATGCGGCCCGTCAACTTCAAATTTTTTCTATGTGTGGCCCATTTACCCGGCCGAGTTTGAGAACCCTGGTCTAGGACAATCAAATATATATATAATAATCACTAAAAGAATGCTGTCTGCAAAACATAAACTCTATTATACATATTTAAAACTAAAACGTAACTGAATGGTATTAAGTACAGTGTATCATAACACAACGTCAAGTTGACTTAGGCCTCATGCACACGACCGTAGCCGTGTGCACGGCCGTGATTTTCGGGTCGGCCGGCTGCGGACTGTCAGCGGACTGTCAGCCGCAGGCCGCCCGCACATGCACATGGCCGCCGCGGCCATTGTTTTCAATGAGCCCGGACCGCAGAACCGGGCCGTAATAAGACATGCCCGTTCTTTCTGCGGTCCGGGCTCCCGGGCCGTGCACGGACCGCAAAAACTACGGTCGTGTGCACGGCCCCATAGAAAAGAATGGGGCCGCAATTCTCCCGTGGATTTTCGGGGGAATTGCGGCCGCAAAAACACGGTCGTGTGCATGAGGCCTTAATCATTTAAATAGGTACTCACCCCTGTATTAGCATCTTAAATATTTCGATAGACATCATACTGGACCTCTACATGCTATATATATTTTCTATAGTCACTACAGCCCAGATTACATAAAGATATAAACGGCTATATGTAGCCCATTGCCTGGTTGATGGATCCTGTCACGAGACCAGACATTATTCCAGCGGTGAGTCCCTATTTAAATGATTAAGTGAACTTGACGCTGTTTTATGATACACTCTGCTTACTATCCTGTTTAGCAATCCGAGCCACTTTTTTGGGGGTTTTTTTTTTACGGTCACTGTGATGGAGATTGCATTTTTTCAGTTTTACACATCTATAATAGAGTTTATGTTTTGCGGACAGCATTATTTTAGGCACTAATAATACATAGCAGTTTGCATATTCATGGATGTATTCTTAGTCTTCTCTCTGTAGCAAAGCGTGGAAGACCACCTATCACACAATGTTGTGGACAGATCACATTGGTGTACACCACCCTGTATAACTGTATATATGAGGGAAGGGAAAGGGAGAAAGTATGTGATCTGAAATAATATTTAACTTTTATTAATATGCATTAAAATAGAAATAAATTGTAAAAATCCTTGGTGTAAGAGGTATGTGTGAGTGACCCCCAAACTCACATACCTAGGCTATATAATTGGGATATAATAGTTGCATCAATGGTGTTCATACAAGGAACACATGGAGTGCTGAGCTTGCAAAACAGATATGAATTATAAAGTGGCAGTAGCGCAGGATTAGACAATAGTAACCTGCTGCACCACTAAGTGGCTGCACTGCAGTATGGTGTGAACAGGAGCCTGCAAGCAGCACCCTATAGCTGTGTGTCTGTTGCGCTAGGGCAAAAGCACAAATCACAGCCCGAGACTGCACTGCTATGAAGTGCTGGAAACCATCACATTGATATGGTGTAACAGACTGTATCGAGAGCAACAGTTATATTGTAAACAAACAGCGGTGTCATGTATTTAAATTGCACGGGTTGGAGACATGAGAACATGACAAGTTATCAGTCATAGTGAGTATCCCAACAGACCTCCGTGCAAGTCTGCCGCAGTGTGTATGGATAAACAGCAAGAAGCTGCACTCTCACGCCGCTGTCCCTGTGTATCAGGGCGGCAGCGTGGAGATCAGGTGTGGTTCCCTGAATGTGCCCGCGTCCAGTTGTCAGCTGAGACGCGGCACAGATTCCATACCAGAGTGCAGAACCACTGTAGGTGGACCTGAATTAGGCATGCAGCCCTGTTCCCGTATTAAACGGAGTGGGCAGCATAGAGGGAGCCGCACGGCAATAACACCGGCGGTCAGGCAGGAGCGGCGGCTGGGAGAATGACACAATCAGCCGCTCGTGTTCTGACAGCTAGTTGTGCCGTGCTAGCAGCACAGTCGCGCTGTGGGCTATCAGCTGTCAGCCAGATATTGTGGAGAGCGATAGCAAATTTCAATCAATTAGCCTGAGGAGGCAACCCAAGCCATGTGTTACACCAAGGAAAATTTAAAAGGATTGAGCACCCGACGCGCGTTTCGCCAGCATTCTGGCTTCTTCTAGGAAGAACACCGCTGTTTGTTTACAATATAACTGTTGCTCTCGATACAGTCTGTTACACCATATCAATGTGATGGTTTCCAGCACTTCATAGCAGTGCAGTCTCGGGCTGTGATTTGTGCTTTTGCCCTAGCGCAACAGACACACAGCTATAGGGTGCTGCTTGCAGGCTCCTGTTCACACCATACTGCAGTGCAGCCACTTAGTGGTGCAGCAGGTTACTATTGTCTAATCCTGCGCTACTGCCACTTTATAATTCATATCTGTTTTGCAAGCTCAGCACTCCATGTGTTCCTTGTATGAACACCTTTGATGCAACTATTATATCCCAATTATATAGCCTAGGTATGTGAGTTTGGGGGTCACTCACACATACCTCTTACACCAAGGATTTTTACAATTTATTTCTATTTTAATGTATATTAATAAAAGTTAAATATTATTTCAGATCACATACTTTCTCCCTTTCATTTAGTCTTCTCTCTGCATAGTCTTGTAGGCTGTACAAAACTTTTGGATGTTGTGTAGATAAAAGGGATTCTATTAATGATTTCTAAGTGTCAGGTAGCAGTGACTTCCCTAGTTCCAGGCACCATGGGCACATGTCCTGGGTTCTTTCCCAGGTGCTGTGGGCAACGATAGTCACTTTTAATTTTATCCACATTCTTAGGGTGAAGATACATTTGAAAGCTGGTGTCTGCTATTCCATTCCTAAGTAACAGCCGTTTCTTCCCAAATTAGTTACTGCGTCTGACACGCAGAAGTGAGCGCCACACATCATAGAGAATGAGAAGCTTGCCTGCAGCAGGTAAGTGTCAGGCCAGGCTTATACAAAAGAGGGGGGCACTGTGGCTAGCAAGGGGGCATTGTGGCTGGCATGGACACCATAGTAGCTGTAATGGGGGCATGATGGCTGTTATTAGGCATTGTGACTGGCATAGGGGGCACTGTGGTTGTCATGAGGACATTGTAGTTGTCATAGAGTGCATTGAAAGCATTGTGGCTGTCTTGGGGCACTGTGGCTGGCATAAGGGATATTGTTGGTTTCGTGGCAACATTGTGTCTGGCATGAGTGACATTGTAGCTATCTGGGCGGCAATCTGTGGTTAGTGGTGAGTTAGAGGTAAGTGGTGTAAAAGCAAGGAGCCTGGACAACACACTTTGCAAAAGAGGAAGCCACCATGCCTGTTTGGGCCAGATGAAAAAGATGAAAAAAAGTAAGTGACTACAATCATAGAATACGTCACCTGTGAGTCATTGGATTTAATTGTTGTATCTAATCAGTACATTTTCACTGTTATTTATGATATCACTTGTGCTCCCACATATTTGTATAAATAGACAATTCACTGATTGTGACTAAAGAGTAAAATTTGTATACTTTATTAATATCTCGCTAAAATCAGGGGTACAATCACCACCGTGACAAAAGCCCAACGTACTCAATAAATTTGAAAAAATTAGTAGTTCATTCACTGATTCTATTACGAACCCTGCTAAATTAATATACTCATATGATGCATGGGGTTAGAGCGTTTAACAATTGGTGTTACAGTGAATCACACTCAAAAAGTGCACTGAAGTGACGAGGCAAGAGCTCCTGAAAACATCAGTGTCAGGGTAAAGATATCGGTAACGCTGTCACCTACGCTAAATACCCCTTATCATATTTGACCCAACACGTTTCTATCTCATCATTTCATCAGGGGTCTTTTAATTATAAAGCTGGCTGCTACGCCATCAATATTAAATCGTCAAAACGTTTAGTTCCATATGCACACACACAAGCGTGCTCGCATTGACATCAGTGACACGCTTCTCTCACATGTCGCATGACGCGCCCGGCATCACATATCACCCGTCACTGTTGATGCGTGCGACGTTGATTGGTCGGTACGGGGGCTTGGCCTCAGCCTTGGGGGCGGAGTATAAGTTATATATACTCCGAGTCCAGAGAGAAGCGTGCCGCTGATATCAATGCGAGCACGCTTGTGTGTGTGCATATGCAACTAAATGTTTGCACGATTTAATATTGCTGGCGTAGCAGCCAGCTTCATAATTAGCAGACCCCTGATGAAATGAGATAGAAACGCGTAGGGTCAAATATGAGAAGGGGTATTTAGCGTAGGTGACAGCGTTACCGATATCTTTACCCTGACACTGATGTTTTCAGGAGCTCTTGCCTGTTCACTTCAGTGCACTTTTTGGGTGTGATTCGCTGTAAGGGTATGTTCACAAGCCTATTTTCAGACATAATTAGAGCGTTTTACGCCTCGAATTACGCCTGAAAAAAACGTCTCTAATACGCCTGCAAACATCTGCCTATTGCTTTCAATGGGTTTTACGATGTTCTGTTACTACGAGGTGTATTTTTATGCGTCGCTGTCAAAAGACCACGCGTTAAAAGACGCCCGCGTCAAAGATGTGCATGTCACTTCTTGGGACGTTTTTGGAGTCGTTTTTCATTGACTCCATTGAAAAACCACTCCAATAACGTCTGTAAAAAACATTGCGAAAAATACGATTAGTTACAAAAACGTCTGAAAATCAGGAGCTGTTTTCAGGCGAAAACAGCTCCGTAATTTCAGACATATTTTGCTACTGCGTGTGAACATACCCTAACACCAATGGTTAAACGCTCTAACCCCATGCATCATATGAGTATATTCATTTAGCAGGATTCGCAATAGAATCAGTGAATGAACTACTAATTTTTTCAAATCTATTGAGCACGTTGGGCTTTTGTCACGGTGGTGATTGTACCCCTGATTTTAGCGAGATATTAATAAAGTATAGAAATTTTACTCTTTAGTCACAATCAGTGAATTATCTAATCAGTACACGAGAGTTACCTGTCGGGTGTATAGTGGTAATAATTTGTCATGTTACGGAGGTATTACTTATATTTAGAGGTATGCTTTACTAAAAGTGGGACCCGTTTATGGGTAAAAATTTTGCACGCCACACTTAGCGCAGCACTACGTTAGGTATAAAGTAAGGGTATTCTGCCCTTACTTTAGTCTAGCAACGACCCTGGAGGGAGGTCCCCTGTTCAGGACCCTCATCTATTAGCCAGTACAGAGAACAGTTGAAAAAAGCGTTTATTATCTTATTTTAGTGTTTAGGTGAGAAAAATCTTTGCACACTTACTTATTAATAGTCCTGCAGTGACACTGATGGCCGTGCCTCCAAGAAGTATTGAGGCCAATGTCCATTTGCAGCATGGTGTGTGTATGAACTTCTCCTTGTCCACATCTAAGACAGGCACTGTATTCCCACGTTGCTGGCCTGCCATTGTAACAAAAGAGCTGTAGAGAGTAAACAAGTGTCATGACTACTTTCACATTTTGAAAATAAAAAATGAACCATATCAGTGGCGCTTGATTTATGTCCCAGAATAATATTGTAGGTGCCTAACATTACAGCCAGCACTGTAGAGCTGGACTTTCCATAAATACAATATTGCCGCTTGCCTTTTTTTACACTTAAATGTACAGATTTTTCCTTATTAGTAATTACTTGACATTTGTTAATAAAAGTCGCATTTTTAAATGTTTTATTTGGTTAGAAAATATAACAAAGAAAATGTGGTAAGCTATGCATGCTGTGCAAAATTTTCTATGTTCCTCACAGAATGCCTGCAACAGAGTTGTCACCATACTTTGAATGCCGCACATGACCCCTAGAGCCAAGCCCGCACTTTCCTTTTTGCACTGGGCCAGGTTTCTTAGCATCTGCCAGTCTTCACATCAGATGCCATAACAGATATCAGATTCAATAAACTGTTACGTTTTTCGGGAGTACAGTTTTTTTTTTCTGGTGATCCATCATTACCTTCTGAGTAGTGATCTCACTATGTCAAGGATCTTGAGTCGTTTGGGAGACAGCATAGAAAACACTCAACTTCCACTATCGGTTACCAAAGATATTGTGTGTTTTTTGTTGTTGTATTTGTAGAATTAAGTTTTAACTGGGTTGTCCCTCCTGTGGGATGGGTGTGGCTGGCACTATATATTGGAAGGGCAGGTGTCTGCCATTGTATATTGGGAGGGCATGTGTATCGGGCACCTATGGAAGGGCAAATGACTAGCACTAATAGGGAAGCATATGGCAGAAACATAGTGGCTTTTGGAAGGCACTGTATATTGGAAGGCATGTAAAAGGTACTTAATATGGTAAGACAAATGGCTGGCACTAGATATGTGAGAGAATGTGGCTGGAACTTATTAAGGGCATGAGGCAGGCACTTTGTATGGGAGCATTTGGCTGGCACTTTGTATTGTGGGGAATGTGGTTGTAACTTCGTACTGTGGGGGGAACATGCTTGGCACTGGGTGTATTTGACTTCTGCCACTATCACTGTTTATAGGGGGCATGTGGCCGTCATATAAGGTGGTGCTGTGGCTGTCACTTTTTTTTTACACCCTGTAGCTGTCATTGGTAAGAGAGCTCCAAAAGCACTTAGTGAGGCCCCATGCACACCACCGTAAAATAACCTGTAATTATGGACCGTAATTACGGGCCCATTCGTTCCTATGGCCGACGGACACCTTCCCGTATATTTACGGGAAGGTGTCTGTGCCGTAGAAACTTGCAGAAAAAAATAGGACATGTCCTATTTTTTTATTTTACCGACCGTGCTCCCATACTTTATAATGGGAGCACGGCCTGTAAATACGGACGCGTTGTAATTACGGGCACCGTCGTGTGCATGTTGCCTGATTTGAGGCAAGACATTTTAATCAGTGTGAAATCCTAAAACTATATGGACATTTTCAAAAAAGAATGAAATCATATTCAGCCCATTAATGTTATTGCTGATATTATATGTCATAAAATATGTTAACACAATGTAATATGTCAAATAAAAAGTACCATTGCTGCAACATTATTTCTAGGGTTTTCAAAGCAGGATCTGTGGTTCCTCATGGCTGCAGTTTTCCTGTTTTATCTAGCAGCTACTCAATTTCAACCCTTTCCTTCATTGTTTCCTCCTTTATGCTGTCCTTCCTTTATTTGCATGTTTTCACACTAAGGGTACGTCCACGCACTGCGGAATTTCCGAAAGTATTTTCTGTACGTAAATTCTGCAGCATTTTTGCAAGAGAAATTGACATGCTTCAGATTGAGAATCTGCACTACCACACTTCATAAATGCGTATTTTTTATGCAGCATGTGGATGAGATTTGTTGAAATTTCATCTACTTTGCTGCCACTGTAATACTCTGTCGATTTTCCGCAATGAAATCTGCCCCGCATGCACATACCCGTACAGTATATTCAGACGTGACAAATTTCTTGCGCAGCACTACAACACAATGCCAATAAATGGGGTTTACAAAACCCCATTCACATGCGGCATAAAAAAACGCACATAGTCCTGTCTCTGAGCTCTATGGGCAGGTCATTCTTCATGGTTTTTGCTCTGATATGCATTGTCAGCTGTGAGACCTTATATAGATGGGTGTGTCTATCAAAATCATGTCTAATCAAATGAATTTACCACAGGTGGACTCCAATCAAGGTGTAGAAACATTTCAAAGATGATCTAGAGAAATGGGAGGCCCCGAGCTAAATTTCAAGTGTCATAGCAAAGTGTCTCAATACTTATGTCTATGCGAAATTTGAGATTTTCATTTTTAATAAATTTACAAAAAAATTTAAATTCTGTTTTCACTTTGGCATTATGGGGTATTGAGTGCAGAATGATGGGTAAAAACGTGATTGTTTTTTTATTTGACACAAGGCTTCAATATAACAAAATGGGAAAACAGTGAAAGGGTCTGAATACTTTCCGATTGCACTGTACAGTTGTCAAAAAATAGGAATCCCCTCTGGTCATCGACTCAGTTGTGTGCCGGAACCGCAGAGGATGCCGTTCTATCGTCCAAACATGTCGGGTTTGCGACAGTGTCTGTGTAATTTTAATCATGTGCGTGTATAGGCATCATGCTCATCGCAGTGAACAAACAAAAAAATACTGTATATGTGGGGGGGGGGAGTGAGCTTAACCACCCTACGGGAAGGGTATACAATACAAAATAGCTACAAATAGAGGTCAAAACATGACTAATACAACTATAATGCGGCCCTTTTAATTGTAATGTGTTTCAATAGTAATACTATATATAAACTAGTTTACTTGAGCTTTTAATTGTTAGTAATAAAGGGTAAGGCCACACGGAGCGGCCCTGACACGGTCGCAACGCGGCTAACAACCGCACCGGCACCATGTTCGGTTCGGCTGTCAAACAGCCTGTTAGTGGCATGTTAACGCGGGTAAATCGTCCCTTTATCTGCAAAATCGTGCGGCCATGAATTAATACACCCTTTATGGCCGCACGATTTTGCAAATTACAACAACTTACCTCCTATTCATTCTCTATGGCAGTGCCGGATAAAGCCGAACACTGCACTCGGCTATCTCTGGCTCTCCCGTAGAGAATTAATGGAGCGGCAGTGCGCATGCGTATGTAACCGGAATACCTCTTAACGAGGTATTTGTCAGCCGCTCCTACATAGTGCCAGTGCGGTTGCTGGCTGCGTTGCGACCGTGTCAGGGCCGCTCCGTGTGGCCGTACTCTAAAACTTACATTTCAATAAATCTATAGGCACAGCTAAGTCTGCTGTTCACTGCTCTATCACTGCTCTATCCTTTCACATCTGCCATGACCCAGCATTTGTGCTGGGAATTGTAGTTCTTAAAGGATGATATAACACCTTACTTTTGACAACACATTGTTATTATCAGAATACATTCTGCTGTCAGAGGGAGCCATCCAAATAATTAGCAGAAAAATCAATGTGAATTTGGCAGCAACCTGAAGACTGCAAAGGATGTGCAGCGCTCCGTCCGTCGCGGAAATGGGGCAAGGTAAGTAAAATGTTTTTTCTTTTATTTGTTTTTTTTTTGGGGGGGGGGAAGCGCTGTGTAGCACTATATACAAGGGGGGAGCGCTGTGTAGCACTATATACAGGGGGGAGTGCTGTCTAGCACTATATACAAGGGGGGAGCACTGTGTAGCATTATATACAAGGGGGAGCGCTGTGTGACACTATATACAAGGGGGGAAGCACTGCGTGACACTATATACAAGGGGGGGCGCTGTGAAGCACTATATACAAGGGGGCGGAGTGCTGTGTAGGACTATATACAAGGGGGCAAGCACTTTGTGACACTATATACAAGGGGGTAGTGCTGTGTAACACTATATACAAGGGGGAGCGCTGTGTGACACGATATACATGGGGGGAAGTGTTGTGTGACGCTATATACAATGGGGGAGCGTTGGTTAGCACTATATACAAGAGGGGAAGCCATGTGTGACACTATATGCAAGGGGGAAGCACTGTGTAGCACTATATACAAGGGGGAAAAGCGCTGTGTGACACTATATACAATGGGGAGAAGAGCTGTGTGGCACTATAAACAAGGGGGAAGCGCTGTGTGGCTCTATATATAAGAGGGAAGCGCTGTATGGCGCTATCTATAGGGGGGCTGTGTGTGGCGCTGTCTACAGGGGGTGTGTGTGGCCCTATCTACATGGGGGTGGCACTATCTACAGGGGGCACTGTGTATGTGGTGCTTTACTTTACATTGTGTGACACAATTTTATTCAGGGGCATAGTCTTTGGTACTATTTCATTCAGGGGCGCAGTGCATGGTGCTATTATATTTAGGGGCATAGTGTGTGGCGCCATAATAATTTTATCTTCGTTTATAGGTCTGGAAATGATGGAAAAGTGAAGAGCCGAAGGCATCTGAGTGGCAAATTCTGCAGAAATGGGTCATGGCCGGGAGAAGTCGTCATGAAGTCTGGACCGGATGGAGAAGAAAAGAGGGAAAAAAACTGCTAGAATCTGAGATGTCGTGTCACTAAATTTCTAGAGAATCTGTCACCTCTCCTGACATGTTTACTATAGGAAATCCTTGTATTTCACAAAAAGTCTTTGTGCAGTTCAGGACTGATAGACAAATTGGTGTTACCATTCCTCTTGTCAGGTGGATGTGTCCTTACACAGTGTGATACTGTCAGCGATGGTTGGAGACTATCATTATGTAGGGACACAGCTCTGTGACAAGGAAAATCGTAACACCCATTTGTTAATGCTTGCACAAAAAGGTAGTGTTAACAATAGTTACGAGCGGCAGGGCGGCGGTGGAGAAGAAGAGCCCAAGTTTGGGTAACAGCCCAGGGCCTATAGTCTACTTGATCTGCCACTGCCCCTGGATACAATTAGAAGAGGCATGTTAGTCATGAGTAACAATTAATTAACTACAACTAGCAATATATATATATATATATATATATATATATATATATATATATATATATATATGATTCAATGTGAGACCCAGCATATTTTTAAATTCTTTTGTAGACAGGGGTATTTTCTCCCTGGTAGCAGTATTCTTACAATAGGGAAAGCTCATTGGCCCACATTTACTAATGCTGTCTAATAGTCACAAAGTCACAAACAGGCACAAACATTTATCACTGTGGTACATGCTGCATGTTAATTTTGGCGCATCTTGCATGACCTGTCAGATACTTTTCTCTATCTTATACCACTTTTGATTTGGCTTATTTTGAGGCAAAATTTTGTGGCAGTTTTTTGGCACATTTTTTAAGCACTTTGGCGCTTTAAAAGTCACGCCCCTTTCTGCTAAGCCATGCCCCTTTTCGTACCACTTAAAAAAAATAAAAATAAAAAAAAAGTGTCAAGTGAGATGCAAACATCAAAACTCCACCAAACTGTGCCAAACTGCAACAGTTTGCACCAAAATTTGTCGGTTATTTTTTTTTTACACTTTCTCCACCCAGTCACAGTAGTAAATCTGCCCCATTATGTTTCTTACATGGTTGCTGATCTGCATACAGGGAGCATTTCGTGTCCCTCAGCTCAAAGATGTAACAAAATGGCGCCTGTCTCCTTTATGTATTTGTAAATGGAAGTGTTTTATATATTTATATCTATGTACATGTGAGTGTAGATATATATATATATTTGTCCCTCCAGAAAGGTGTATATTCATCTCCCTACCAGGTAATCAGACACCCTGTGGGATGGAATCCATAAACAGTGAACTAATCCAGGAAGCAGGAAGTTCCAACTGCCCTTCCATCCCCCTACTAGATAATGGTATTCCATGAGGTAGCCATGAGGCCCAGGCCCCCCCTTTCACATGCATGAGCTGTGATGTCACACAGATGTGCACGGACAAGGTATAAGAGGGTCAACGGCCTCAGACTCTCTCTCTTATTTTCCTGCTACCAACGGACTCCACTTCCCTCCTGGTCTGCTCTTATTTCCTGCCTACACCAACTTGGACCACATGGACCGCTAAGTATCTACGTGTAGAAGCAGCTACACGTTATGCTCTCCCCTCTCCTTACTTCACCCCTTTACCTGCATATCCGCTGGTACTTGTTTAACCTTTTCCCACCATTTACACAGCAACCCATTCCCCTTGTTCCCATGTTAACCCATAGTGTATAGGGAAAGTTATATTAGGAGAGAGTGGGACAGAAATAGTGAGCATGTATGTGTATTGTAATGTAACTGTATTCATATGTATGTTTAGGTAAGTGGGTGGCGGTATAATTAGGACTGTGATACCTTGTTTATACTGTACTACGTATAGTGTGAGTATACTCAGTATATATTAATTGTTATATGTATTGGGGTATACTGATACTATACTGTGATCAGTTACTGTGTTCTGTGTTTGGTGTATTTTATATGTAAGTATGATTATTGTTAGTAATAAATATTACCCTTTATTTACTATACAATTGTATTTACTGAGTCGTATACACTTACGTAGCAGCAAAAGCAATTAGATCGACGTTAGTATTAGGGCCCATTTACACGAGCGTGATATACGTCCGTGCAACGCACGTGATTTTCACGCGTGTCCTACGGACCTATGTTAGTCTATGGGGCCGTGCAGACAGTCCGTGATTTTTGCGCAACGTGAGTCCGTTGCAAAAAAATTACGAGATGTCCTATATATCTGCATTGTTCGCGCATCACACACCCATTGAAGTCAATGGGTGCGTGAAAATCACGCATGCCACACGGAAGCACTTCCGTGGGATGCGTGTGATTCGCGCAACAGCAGTCAAAAGTATGTTTGGAAACAGAAAAGCACCATGTACTCTTCTGTTTACAAACATCCAAACGGAGTGTCATAATGATGGCAGCTGCGCGAAAATCACACAGCTGCACATCCTATCTGATGACACACGGAGCTGTTAAGTGCCTTTTGCGCACGCAAAACACCACGGTTTTTGCGTGCGCAAAACGCACACGCTCATGTAAACCCGGCCTAAGGAAAAGGTAGGGAAACTAGGCATAACCCTAGTGACCCTGTTTATAAAGAAGGTAGTAATAGTGGGTTACACTGTCAGGGATCATTACTATGTATATTGTCTGAAAAATATTATCCTCACACATATGTATATACATTTCAGTTCTTTGTGTAATATACTGATATATATAACAAGTTCTTTGTTCATGTCGGACACACCTATGGAAGACACCGCCCCCTGGAATGCAAAGAGGAGTGTGCAGAAGAATGTATAGGAAAAGTTACAGCTGGGGAGCGAATAGAATTTAAAGAGGCTCTGTCACCAGATTTTGCAACCCCTATCTGCTATTGCAGCAGATAGGCGCTGCAATGTAGATTACAGTAACGTTTTTATTTTTAAAAAACGAGCATTTTTGGCCAAGTTATGACCATTTTTGTAATTATGCAAATGAGGCTTGCAAAAGTCCAAGTGGGTGTGTTTAAAAGTAAAAGTCCAAGTGGGCGTGTATTAGGTGCGTACATCGGGGCGTTTTTAATACTTTTACTAGCTGGGCGCTGTGAAGAGAAGTAACATCCTCTTCTCTTCAGAACGCCCAGCTTGTGACAGTGCAGATCTGTGACGTCACTCACAGGTCCTGCATCGTGACGGCCACATCGGCAGCAGAGGCTACAGTTGATTCTGCAGCAGCATCAGCGTTTGCAGGTAAGATCGACTTACCTGCAGAATCAACTGTAGCCTCTGGTGCCGATGTGGCCGTCACGATGCAGGACCTGTGAGTGACGTCACAGATCTGCACTGTCAGAAGCTGGGCGTTCTGAAGAGAAGAGGATGTTACTTCTCATCAGAGCGCCCAGCTAGTGAAAGTATTAAAAACGCCCCGATGTACGCACATAATACACACCCACTTGGACTTTTACTTTTAAACACACCCACTTGGACTTTTGCAAGCCTCATTTGCATAACTACAAAAATGGTCATAACTTGGCCAAAAATGCTCGTTTTTTTAAAATAAAAACGTTACTGTAATCTACATTGCAGCGCCGATCTGCTGCAATAGCAGATAGGGGTTGCAAAATCTGGTGACAGAGCCTCTTTAAGCAAGTCACACATCTATAGGGAGGGGCATGTGTCTTCTCTGTGTGTGTTTCTTTGTTCTGAATAAAGTTCAGTCCCTCCTGGCTGACATTGAAGCTGTACCTCAGACATTTGTGTGGTGTACTTCTTTCCAGGCATGCCTTCAGCTTTCAATTTACAGAGGTGTGAAATGCGGACCTGACATTTGGTGCCGAAGCCGGGACCTCACTCGAGGAAAAATCAAAATCCGGACAGTCGACAATCACAGGGTGAAACAGAGGACTCAAAGTTGCCCACTGAAGGAATTTGATCACCTCCGCAATAACACGGTAAGCGAATTGATTTTATAAATCTTCGTCTTATCTGTGTTAGTGGGCAGTCTTGTGGCGATCTGTAGAACCCTTTTGTTGATTTCCTGGATTATCTCAGGCGACAGAGGTGATATTTTCCGCTGTGAGGGTAAAAAAACCTGTGAGACCTTAGTCGCGCCCGACTAACCATCCTCTGGGTAATTAGGGACGAAATAAGGATTATATAAGCGATCGGAGAGTTATCGACTGGGAAATTTTTATATTTCCAGCGTAGCCGGAGAATCGAAATAAAGATTATATAAGCGACCGGAGAGTTATCGACTGAAATTTTAATATTTCCAGCGTAGCCGGAGAGTCTAAAATAAAATTATATTTCGGCGGACCGGGGGCTGTAGACTGAGGAATTTTAATATTTCCTGCGAGGCCTGGGAGTCGTTGACCGAAAATTGTTATATAAATTACGTGTATAATATAGACTGTTAGAATGGATGGTTTACGGTCCATATTCAAATCTCCAGGATCGTGCGTAAAATGAAGAAATTGATGGAAGTGTGTGGGATCCATAGAGGAGGGCGGCTCCAAGCCGCAGATTGGGCAAAAGGTATTCTGGAGAACAAAGGGAAGTTGGAAGGTAGAAAGTTGATGAAAAGTGCTTTAGAGGGATTTGCAGAAGAGGAAGTTAGGAATAAGAAAGGTATTGTATGTATTAGAAAACACAGGACCAGCCGACGCCCGGTAATGGTGTCCGTACCTCATGTTGAGTGTGTCCTCATTGTTGGTGGGAAACCACCCCCCCCCTCACAGCTGCGCACTGTGTTTCCAATGGGAGAGGCTGCCCCCCCTGCCCCTGATGTGGCCACGCCCGGCCCAACCAAATCAGTATGAAATAATCACCTTGTTAATTTTGTCATTTGTAGTGTTTTTTTTTCTATTTACAGAAGTTCCAGTCTAGTTCACTGATGAAACAACACGTCATCATAATATAGAGATAGTGGCCGACAAATTGTACGGTTACAAATTATATGTTTGATGTTTTGAACGTAGATAATTCCTATACAATGGTGTGATGAATGATTGCAGATACGTATGTTGTTTTGCCGGCATTGAAAGTGTTAAGATTGTGAGAGAAGAAGTTGTGAGAAATGAGTTTGTGACCCCCCTCCCTCTCCCCTGTAGTGTGCTGTGTTTGGGAGGAGGAGGAGGGGGGCTGACTGGGTGCAGTCTGCAGGGCTGATGAGACCAAGGGATTTCAATATGCACTGCTGAGATATATATATATGTAATGTGTACAAACCGAAATAAATTTCTTCTCTTTTGCGCATGCGCTGTTGGTTATAAAAGTTATGATATTTATGTGTTATGATGTGATCAGATTTCATGTGTTTTGATGTTAATTCAGATGTATTAAACTATAGATACTGTGAGACACGGGGGTTTGAAAATGTATGTGCCCCCACCGTTCCCTATTTATATATACAGTTTATTGGTTTGCAGTAATTAATGTGATCAGAGATAATATTTTTTGTTTTATTGAATAACTAACTACAATTGTTTTGTTTTTGATTTCACACATGAGTTATGTCATTGTAAAGATCAAATGTATTTTCGTCAGGAAAAAGTTATTTTTGTTTCAGGCTGTTGCACATTACAGGGGGTTAAACTAGTGCCGCACAGATAGAGTGCCAGACTTTGTTATGTTGAGATGTAGTTGTGGACTCTGCTACATTACTTTCGCAGAGTCCACAAAGGGGGGAATGGTGAAGGAACTGATCAGGTACAATTTTGGTTTGTTTTGAGTTAATTAATTTGGTTTCAGGAGATCTAAAAATGTGTAAGAGACCTCAATGAGTAATCCAGATTAAATGTGTATGAGAGTAACCTACATTTTGAGGTTTGTGTAGATGGTTGTGTAAGAGACCATCCCCCTCCAGCAAATTTACACAGGAGGCAGAGGTGACGTCACTCACACGAGTCTTTATGGATTAAGATGAGGGGGAAGGCAAAACAAAAATTGTCTGGACATTGTTAATTTGATGTAAAGTTTTTAGGAATGTTTTCTTTTTATTTGTTTTTGTATTAATCAAGTATTTGCAGAACCTGATAAAAGTGAGATTCTCAAAGTGCTCGTGATTATCAGATGAGTGTTGAGAAGTCTATAACATTTGGTTTTATTTTAGAGAATGAAGACGCCACCCCTTTGAGATGTTCTATCTATATGTGACATGGGTTTTTAATGTAAATTTGTAATAAAGAGATATTTTATTACACAGTATGTACAAGCCGGGATACGAGGCACCAGGTAAATCATCCAGAAACCACTCTCACCTTCTTGTTCATCTCAAGGAGCGGAGCTGGAGGTGCTCGCTGAGGCTTGTAACCTGGCAGAAGGTAAGACGGCCGACATTTACACTGACTCTAGGTACGCTTTTGGCATCGCCCACAATTATGGGCCCATTTGTAGTAGGAACTTTATTGGATCATCGGGTAAGCCAATTGAGAGAGCGAGAGAAGACAGACCTGACAACAAGGGTATGTGCGGCCAGGTGTCAGTAAATTGGCTTGTCCCTGGATACAATAATGCCACCACTAGGTTTGTAGCAGCCGGCATGATGTGCGCATGGCAGGACATAGGTAAAACAGCAAAGGTACCTGTGAAAAGTGAAGCCCGGCCAGATTACCCGTCCCAGCGACTGCAGAACATACAACTACCCGAGGTAGACGTGTATGACAATGTGCTTGTGTGTGTAGACCTGTTCTCAGGGGGGGCCTGAAGCCCGGCCGGTATCTTCCCCACTGCAGACGTTGTGTGTAAGTGACAGGGGAACAATGGTATCCCAGGTATTGACCTGATGTTTGTACAATAAGATATCAGCAGTTCTCCAGATGTTATCCCAAAGTTAGTTTGTTTAATAATTGTATTTAAGAAGTGTTGTGGGAATATTAAATACTGAGGTTAAGTTTTATGTAAAGTTTTGGACCAGCCTTAGCATTGGACTATTAGAGTCATGCGTCAAATAAAAGGTACAGAAGCGGAATATTCCCATTCGAAAACATTTTTATTTGTTTATTTTTATTTTTGCTGTGAAAGGGAAATTTTAGAGCAGAGAATTCTGTGCAGTGTATATGTGTATGTATAGATATGTATATAAAGAAGAAGAATCAGTTTGTAAGTTTTAGTTACTGACCAGTGTGAACGTTTGATGTAAAGATGCTATTTGTTAATGTTTTTCTTCAATTGAATTATCTGATTAAGATCAATTAATGTTTATGCAATGAAAAAGCTTGTTCTCCACAGGAAGAGTCCAACTGGGAGCGGAAGGCGTGAGAACCAGATTCTGACAGAATGTGGATGGATAAAGGAAGGTAAACCGGTACCCCCCAAGGCACTCTTGATGGCTTTTGCATTGATGGTGTATGACCTCACATATGCCCCAAGACTGCAAGGATCGATTTGGTAAGATCTAATTGGTATGTCCCAGGTTTTACAGCTGTCGCTGCTAAATTCTGTTAGAGCTGTTTGATTTGCCTACAGAACAGTCCTGGCAGACCGGTGCCAACCTTATCATACCCGCCTCCCACGAAGAGAACCGACCTTGAGAGGCCTTCCCAGGTAGAACGAACCAGATTAGAGTAAGAAAAATAGGTTTAAGACGCTTGTCAGATAAACATGTGGAATCAGTGTATCTTTCTGTGAGGTGGAGATGTTCCAGGCAATCAGCTGAGATCAAGGTACAAATCCTGCTGAAAGGGTATCACCAAGTGCAAATGAAATGTACCCAGTAATCACACATCTTCTAGGTGCCCTGTCCATTGGAACAGAGAAGGTTTTCCATATATATATATATATATATATATATATATATATATATATATATATAAAGGTGTTTGATGTTGTTTAAGGGCCTGACATTATTGTATGTACTTAGAACAACGTTTATAGTGTATGCGGATGATGTTATCACCAGATTAGTATTTATTTTAACAATTGACAAGAGTTGGGGGTCCCCAGCAAGTGCCAGTAAATATGAACAATAAGACTTTTAACACGATGAACTCCATCACTGAGATGCGGCAGGCGCAGCCTGAGCCACTACAACGCGTTTATCATGAACTGACGGCAGTGTCACAATTCTAAGCGGCCGCCCAGACAAGTAACTTGCTAGAGGAAGAGTACAGATGCGGAGGGTTTGATAGTCACAATACAACTCCACTAATCCGCCTACGTGGGATCTCACCCGAGTCTCACAACATGAGGTGCTATGTACAGCCTGATGACGTAAACTAAAGGAGACGGTGTCGGACAGATGAGAAGGACCAAACCAAGTCCTGATGACATCAGCAAAGTAAAGACCAAAGACCTGAGTGAATCCGTCAGCAGGATCAAGTGTTTTGATAAGTAAGTGACCAGGAGGGGGTAATAATAACTCCCCCACTGGACACCAACGTAGTCTGACTCCACAACTGTGTGGGTTACCCTGAGGGTGACAGTCAGTGAAGAGCAGAAGACAGGAGAAGAAGAAGACGATGGTGTACAGGACTGGCAATGAACTGATGGGACCCGAGACCTGAGGGTGATAGCATGAGATTGGTGATAGCATTATGTTATTAGCTGAGGCCCTATTGTTTATAATGTCTGAGGTTTATAATTATAATGTGTGTAAATATGCCACGGTGCTGCAAATTACAATCTGAGGAGTTTTATGTGAAGGTGTGAGGTGAAGGTCACTGTGCTGCCCATGACCTGTCATATCTGCAGGGGTAAAGTCCCATCAGGACAGTAAGTGACAGTGCGACAATTATTACTGTTAATAAAAATGTAGACCGGATTAATATATATATATATTACAACCAGCAGTGGTTTGTAGATTATAGCAAGACAACCATCCTGTATCCAGAGGAGAATAGGGAAAGTTAGGACCACTCCGACACCTTGGAAGTCCAGGTACAAAGGGGGGTTACTCATCAGGAGTAGCTCGTCTCAAGCTGGTGAAGAAATCCAAAACCCCTACCCGCCTGGTTCGAGTGGTCAGTGGTAGGTTGCTAGGCAAGACTCAGGGATAGAGTAATAATATTTTTAGGGGGGACTGTCAGGGATCATTACTATGTATATTGTCTGAAAAATATTATCCTCACACATATGTATATACATTTCAGTTCTTTGTGTAATATACTGATATATATAACAAGTTCTTTGTTCATGTCGGACACACCTATGGAAGACACCGCCCCCTGGAATGCAAAGAGGAGTGTGCAGAAGAATGTATAGGAAAAGTTACAGCTGGGGAGCGAATAGAATTTAAGCAAGTCACACATCTATAGGGAGGGGCATGTGTCTTCTCTGTGTGTGTTTCTTTGTTCTGAATAAAGTTCAGTCCCTCCTGGCTGACATTGAAGCTGTACCTCAGACATTTGTGTGGTGTACTTCTTTCCAGGCATGCCTTCAGCTTTCAATTTACAGAGGTGGTTATTCGGTGTGAAATGCGGACCTGACAACACAAGCAAGTGAAACCCGCTATTATACCAGCCCTTTTACACACGTGTGGTTGTGTAGTATATATATATATATATATATATATATATATATATATATATATATATAAACGAAAGAAATCCCACGGCTCCAAAAGGTATGTGATTTATTCAGTCAACAGCTGCAACGTTTCCGTCCTGCTATAGGACCTTTTTCAAGCATAGTGACACAGCAATACATGCAGGTATATAAAACATGTGCCTCATTACCATAATGAGGAATAATTAACATAGTGCAGCTGTTGACTGAATAAATCACATACTTTTTGGAACCATCAGAGTGCTGTGGGATTTCTTTCGTTTATGTCTTGTAATCCACGGATCTGGATTACCTGTTTGCACCCATTACCGTGTTGGAATCTGTCGCAGAGTGCTGCTTATCTCTACCTATATATATATATATATATATATATATATATATATATAGTCCTTTTACATTTGGCGAGCCAAGGCCCGAACTGTTGTCAATTTATTTAAAAAACAAATGTTGTATAATAAAATTGTGTTATAACGTGAACTGAAGATAGGCGGAGAGGCGTGGACTGATAACATACGTACACGGTGAAGTGTTGTGTTATACTGTGCGCCCAGACCTTGAAGTTTGGACGAGTAACAATTTTATTTAAGGACAATTGAAATCAGCGAACCTATTGTTTTTTGTTTTTTTTCTTTTCTGTGGTATTTTCATGTCTTTTATTTTGCTTTGCGGTGTGCTGTTCTACGGCGACGAATCGTCGGGCGATTGAGCAACACAAGAGTTTCAGAGGTATCGACGTTGGTGTCCTTCAGGTGAAGTCCAGCTGGTCGGGAAAAGACGTTCCGGAGAAAAGGACCTTTTTTATGCAGCAAGGGACAAGGAAGACATTGCAGACTGAGATGACTTCTGATAGATAAATATCGATGTCGGTGTCCTTCAGGTGAAGTCCAGCTGGTCGGGAAAAGGCGTTCCGGAGAAAAGGACCTTTTTATGCAGCAAGGGACAAGGAAGACATTGCATACTGAGATGACTTCTGATAAGAGTGAGTATGGATTTCTCCACACTTAAAAAACTTTCTAAACATAGTTCATTCAAGCCAGTACCCCCCTGGACATACAAGTCAGCAGAAATGCTGGGGTCCACTCTGCTGGACGAGGCTTATGCGCATGATAAGATGTGCATAAGCAAGAAGAGTGTTTTTAACAAAACCTCCAAAAGGCTACACATGCTGGCTAAACTGATGTGTTTATGAAGAGACGTGGAAGCCTGAGAACTCAGAAATGAAGAGTGATTCCCCAAATCTTCACTGCCAGTATTGTGTCAACAATATGAAGCAGGTTTGTGCTTTGCAGACACAACTGGCAGAGAATGCTCAATGTAAAATTGATAGAGATAAGCAAATTTGCATGCTGGAATCGCAGGTGATAGATTTGAGAAATCGTGGTGATGATATTGATGTACAGCTGACAGGGTCTTATGCTGTGATCAATGCGTTTAAGGATAAGGTGGCATATACGGATGCCATCATTGCCAAGTTGAATGATGAGCTTGCTGCTAGGTCACAATTGGTTGCCAGTATGCAAAACATCATAAAAGATTTCTCAAAAATGTTACCGGCCTTGTCTTTTTCAAGGCCTGATTCTGTTGTAAGTTTGCCCTCTACAGGAGTGATGGATCAGATGTCCCAAATCCTGATCATATCCAGAAACCTGAAGGTAACATTGTTACGAAAGTATTACGCAAATGTAAGCGTACGATAATCAGAAGTGCGTCCCTAGCCATGCAGAACTTTAAGAGATCATGCACTGGTGACTGCCCTAAGTCCAGCAGAGCATGTACTGTTAAATGTTTTGCATGTGCCAGCTCAGGCCATATTGCGAAGTACTGCAAGTCTTTGGGTACTAAGCAATGTGGTCCTGTTAAATGTTTTAAATGTGGTCAGATGGGACATATTGCTAGAAACTGCCATGGCATAAGCAACCGTGGAAAGCCTAGTAATGAAGCAATAGAAAATGGCCACATTACATCAAATTTTGGATTTCGGGAAGGATAAAATGGCTACATGAGAATCTCCTCCAAACATTTGCTAAACCATGTGTTAAAAGATCTGAATAACGAACCAGAACTGGTTTGGAATTCAGCTGTGAATTTCAAGTAGGCCATAATCTACATGTTCACAGTTAGGTGTTATCTCTTTGATGTCTGTACTGTGGTGTGTTTATGGTCTGTTGTTTGTTCCCAGTTCTTTTGTTGTCATTGTGTTTTCTTTTGTGGCTCCTTCACAGATTCTATTGTGGTATATTCCTGGTTATCAGTAGTTATGTAGTTATACTATATGGGTGTTGCCTGTATTTATAATGCATAATTAGAAAGCCATTCCAGGAAAACAACTGGAGAATCAGCCAATGAATAGTGATATATTTGCTTGTTCTGTGAACTTATATTAGGTATAGAGGTGCGGACAGGTAACATAAGTTCACTTATAGTGTTATGTTATACTGCACACCTAGACCTTGAAATTCAAGATGATAATGCATTTACATCTATAATCGCAAAATGTTTTAATTGCTCTCTATTAGGATAACGTTGAAGTTGTTATTATACTGTGAACTCAGGTTGAGCAGTGCGAACAGGTAACATAAGTTCACGGTGTAGTTTTTTATGTTATTCTATGCACCTAGACCTGGGGGGTTCAGACATGTAACACAACTTCATCTGAGGCCTAATGCAAGTGCAATTAAATACAGCGAATTACAGTATGGCTGATTCTTTTGGGTTTAACTGGAGTGGTCCTTTAGGAAAGGTTGACAGGGGGAAGTAACCCTGGCATTACACCCATATCTTGATTTTAAGATAATGGGTTTGGTAAGATGGGGATATAGTTCCACAAACATGAGAATTGTGAAGATCCACAAAATGGTACTTCATCTACAGCTCCCCTCTGATATACTAACCTATAAGGGCAGCCATCCATATCTGTCTGTACAGATGGATGTTGAAAGGATGAGGATGCGATCCTCTGCCAAGTTAGTTAGGACCGGGTGCTTAGATACCAGTGTTGAGATACTGAGGGGACCTGTGAGATGAAGGTCAACCCAATACCCTCTTCAAGCGTAAGATACATGGGTCAAGGGTATTGGAGTTGATACCGAGTGCAATATGTTTACTACACCATCTGTGCGACTAATTGCACTGGAAGAGGAATATTCCTCCAAGGAGCATTTTTCCCTTTTTGTATTATCACATGTATCGATGTAGCAGAATGGAAGAACTCCAGTCACCCCTGAGTACAGGCTCGATATCCGCTCAGATGCTCCTGTAAGACTCCAGATGATCCTGAGTTCAGTAAGGAAGAGGATATCGTGGAAGAGCTTAAAGAGTCTGAGAATCGAGCCTCCATCCCATTCCCTGAAAAGAGACTCAGAGGTTTCCTGATGGGAGAGCCTGTTTGGGTACAACACCCAAAGCAATTTTCTTCTTCAACCTGCTCATCCACCCTGTGATAGTACTGATGGGTGAAAGGACTTGCCGACCAAGTAAACTAGGTCAGGCATAAAAGCATGAACTTGGACTAAAGACATAACACCAATACTGTCCTCCGACCCGTAATCGTCAAGTTTATGTATATATATATATATATATATATATTTGTGTAATGTAATATGAATCAATGTATCGTACAAAAACTTTCAAGGTGTACATATAGACATTCTAGGTGTAGATATGTGTCCGCAACATAAGTATACTCAGTGAGAACGTGCCCGTCCTACAGCGAGTGAGTATGTACGTGTCGGCAGACATATATTTACAGCTTGTAGTCACCCCATTTACATGTGTACCGTTTCACGTGTTTATAGAGTAGTAGTGAGAGATGCTGGTTGAGCATGAATCTCTATATGTACATATACCTATTGTTTGGGGGGAATATTTTTGTATGTTTGATTATTTTACATTTTGTATGTATGATTGGGTAGTGTGTAGGAACCCTTAGGGACAGGTAAGGTATACGCACACCCTTGTAGGTAGTTGCCACCTCAAACTGAGAACTGGTATGGTCAATACGATGATGGATTGAATGTCAGAGGGGAAATTGAAGGCGATGCTCCACCCCACAGTAGATTCCTAGGTACCAAGACATCACCTCCTCCTCAGGGATGTTAACCTGCCATGATAGAGACATGGATATCGGCCCACAAATATTGTTTTGTCTTCAATCAAGATACTGAAAAGATTTGGAAAGATAACGGATTGAGTACAAAGGTTGTCGAAAGGCGGGCTAAGCCATTCCAAGGCTGACCGTGTGAGGACACAAGTAGCTTATACGGCTCGGCATGCTACAATGGGATCGGCCACTAAAAAGACCTGCTGACGCCGCTAAAGAGGAAAAGATTCATAAGAAAGATCAAGAACCAAGAAAGAAGATCAATGATAGACTTTGAGTTTCTATGGACTTTCAACCTTGTTCTATGGACTTTGAGGCTTCGTTCTATGGACTAGGAGATTTAATTTCAACTTCATGCTATGGACTGTGAGGTTTCTTTTATTTTGACACTAGACTCCAGAGTTGGAGGACTGGCGGGAAGGTGTCCTTGAGGAGATAGCTGATGTCACGTATCTAGGTCCAATAGTATACTTCATTCCATCTATGACCATTACCAGTAACAAGGTTGAGGGGGTAATACAGAACAAACACTTCCACAAATTTCATTGTTGTGTTCCCGACAACAGGGGGATTGTAAAGGGAAGTGTTTTATATATTTATATCTATGTACATGTGAGTGTAGATATATATATATATATATATATATATATATATATATATATATATATATATTTGTCCCTCCAGAAAGGTGTATATTCATCTCCCTACCAGGTAATCCTACACCCTGGGGGATGGAAACCATAAACAGTGAACTCATCCAGGAAGCAGGAAGTTCCAACTGCCCTTCCATCCTCCTACTAGATAATGGTATTCCATGAGGTAGCCATGAGGCCCAGCCCCCCCCTTTCACATGCATGAGCTGTGATGTCACACAGATGTGCATGGACAAGGTATAAGAGGGTCAACGGCCTCACACTCTCTCTCTGTTATTTTCCTGCTACCAACGGAATCCATTTCCCTCCTGGTCTGTTTTTATTTACTGCCTACACCAACTTGGACCACATGGACCGCTAAGTATCTACGTGTAGAAGAAGCTACACGTTATGCTCTCCTCCTCCTTACTTCAACCCTTTACCTGCATATCCCCTGGTACTTGTTTAACCTTTTCCCACCATTTACACAGCAACCCATTCCCCTTGTTCCCATGTTAACCCATAGTGTATAGGGAAAGTTATATTAGGAGGAAGTGGGACAGAAATAGTGAGCGTGTATGTGTATTGTAACGTAACTGTATTCATATGTATGTTTAGGTAAGTGGGTGGTTGTATAATTAGGACTGTGATACCGTGTTTATACTGTACTACGTATAGTGTGAGTATACTCAGTATATATTAATTGTTATATGTATTGGGGTATACTGATACTATACTGTGATCAGTTACTGTGTTCTGTGTTTGGTGTATTTTATATGTAAGTGTGATTATTGTTAGTAATAAATATTACCCTTTATTTACTATACAATTGTATTTACTGAGTCGTATACATTTACGTAACAGCAAAAGCAATTAGATTGACGTTAGTATAAGGAAAAGGTAGGGAAACTAGGCATAACCCTAGTGACCCTGTTTATAAAGGAGGTTGTAAAGGATCTGCCAGGCACTGTTTCAGGGTTAACTCCCAGAATTAATCAGTCAACACCTGAGTGTACATCCCTGAGACAGACACCAGCTTCCTCCACTCAGGCTGGCAGGCTTAGGAGTGGGAGAGCCTATCGCAACCTGGCCAGACTCAGCTAGCTCCCGCCCTCGGTCTATTTAAGCCTGCTCTTCCTGTCCATCTGTGCTTGTGAATTCTTTCCTTGAGGTTTCCTGGCCCAGCTACAGCTCCTGCTACTTTTTGATCCTGCTCCATACAGACCCCGGCTTACCGACTACTCTTCTGCTTTTCGCTTTGTACCTCGCACTCTCCTGGCTTGACTCGGCTCGTTCACTACTCTGTTGCTCACGGTGTTTCCGCGAGCAACTGCCCATTTCCCTTGCTTGTATTCCCTTGTTTGTTTGTCGTGTTTGTCATGCACTTACTGAGCGCAGGGACCGCCGCCCAGTTGTACCCCGTCGTCTAGGGCGGGTCGTTGCAAGTAGGCAGGGACAGAGTGGCGGGTAGATTAGGGCTCACTTGTCCGTTTCCCTACCCCCCCCCACCATTACAAATTCACAAGCCCTATACCTAGTCTACCCTGGTCCCTGACACCATTATGGAACCCCGTGAAACCCTGGCTCAGCAAATGCAGGGTCTCTCCCTACAGGTCCAGGCCCTGGCTCAGAGGGTCAACCAGCCTGATGCTACCTTGGTAGTTCCCCTCACCGCACCCCTTGAACCCCACCTCAAGTTGCCCGACCGGTTCTCAGGTGACCGGAGGGCTTTTCTCTCCTTTCGGGAGAGTTGTAAGCTTTACTTTCGCTTAAAGCCTCACTCCTCAGGTTCTGAGAGCCAGCGGGTGGGTATAATTATGTCCCGGCTCCAGGAAGGGCCCCAAGAGTGGGCCTTCTCCTTGGCTCCTGGCGCCCCTGAACTTTCCTCCGTTGATTGTTTCTTTTCTGCCCTCGGACTTATTTATGACGAGACTGACAGAACTGCCTTTGCCGAGAGTCAGCTGGTGACCTTACGTCAGGGTAAGAGACCTGTTGAGGAGTATTGCTCTGACTTTCGGAAGTGGTGCGTAGCTTCTCGGTGGAATGACCCTGCCTTAAGGTGCCAGTTTAGGTTGGGTCTGTCGAACGCCCTGAAAGACCTGCTAGTTAGTTATCCCTCTTCTGACTCCTTAGACCAGGTTATGGCTTTAGTGGTACGACTTGACCGACGTCTCAGGGAACGACAACGTGAACGTTTATGTGTTTTTTCCTCCGACTCCCCCATGATGCCTCCCGAAGTCCCGTTGCTTCGTTTCTCCCCTAAAGACTCAGAAATACCTATGCAACTCGGGGCCTCCGTGTCCCCTCAACAACGTAGAGAATTCCGCAGGAAGAATGGTCTCTGCTTCTACTGTGGGGATGTCAAGCATCAAGTAAACAACTGTCCCAAGCGTAAGAATGCTGCCAGAGAGCTCCCGCGTCTAAGTGATCATCGGGGAGGTCACTTGGGCGCACAGGTATTTCCCGTAAATATGAAACGTACTAAGATATTGCTTCCCTTTCAGGTCTCTTTTGGTGGTAGGTCTGCTACCGGCAGTGCCTTCGTGGATTCAGGGTCCTCTACTAATATCATGTCTGTGGAATTTGCTATGTCTCTCGCTATGCCTCTGATTGATTTGCCTAAACCTGTTCCGGTAGTGGGTATCGACTCCACTCCTCTTGCTAATGGTTATTTTACACAGCATACCCCTGTTTTTGAACTCCTTGTTGGCTCCATGCATTTGGAGCAATGCTCTGTACTATTGATGCAGGGATTATCGTACGATTTGGTTCTAGGTCTTCCCTGGTTGCAGTTGCATAATCCTACGTTTGACTGGAATACTGGGGAGCTAACCAAATGGGGTAATGAATGTTGTACGTCATGTTTTTCTGTTAATTCTATTTCTCCCCCTAAGGAGGTGAATACGCTACCCGAGTTTGTTCAGGACTTCGCTGATGTTTTCTCTAAAGAGGCCTCCGAAGTATTACCGCCTCATAGAGAATACGATTGCGCTATCGAATTGGTACCAGGAGCTAAGCTTCCTAAGGGTAGGATATTTAACCTTTCTTGTCCCGAACGTGAAGCCATGAGGGAGTATATCCAGGAATCCCTGGCCAAGGGTTACATTCGTCCCTCTTCTTCTCCGGTAGGTGCTGGCTTCTTCTTCGTAGGGAAGAAGGATGGGGGTCTTAGGCCATGCATTGACTACCGTGGCCTGAATAAGGTCACGGTAAGGAACCAGTATCCCCTTCCTTTGATTCCTGATCTCTTTAATCAGGTTCAGGGGGCCCAATGGTTCTCTAAATTGGATCTACGGGGGGCGTATAACCTTATTCGCATCAAAGAGGGGGATGAGTGGAAGACTGCGTTTAACACGCCCGAAGGCCATTTCGAATACCTCGTCATGCCCTTTGGGTTGTGCAATGCCCCTGCGGTCTTCCAGAACTTCATAAATGAGATTTTGAGAAATTACCTGGGGATATTTCTTGTAGTGTACCTTGATGACATATTGGTGTTTTCCAGGGACTGGTCCTCCCACATAGAGCATGTCAGGAAAGTGCTCCAGGTCCTTCGAGAAAACAAACTGTTTGCCAAAATCGAAAAATGTGTATTTGGGGTACAGGAGATACCATTTTTAGGTCAAATCCTCACTCCTCATGAATTCCGCATGGACCCTGCCAAGGTTCAGGCTGTGGCTGAATGGGTCCAACCTGCCTCCCTGAAAGCGCTACAGTGTTTTTTGGGGTTCGCTAACTATTACAGGAGATTTATTGCTAACTTCTCGGTCGTCGCTAAGCCTCTTACGGACCTCACTCGCAAGGGTGCTGATGTCCTCCATTGGCCCCCTGAGGCCGTCCAGGCTTTTGAGACCCTCAAGAAGTGCTTTATCTCGGCCCCCGTGCTGGTTCAGCCCAACCAAAGGGAGCCATTTATTGTGGAGGTTGACGCGTCCGAGGTGGGAGTGGGGGCCGTCTTGTCCCAGGGTACCAGCTCCCTCACCCATCTCCGCCCCTGTGCTTACTTTTCTAGGAAGTTTTCGCCCACGGAGTGTAACTATGATATTGGCAACCGCGAACTTTTAGCCATTAAATGGGCATTTGAAGAGTGGCGCCACTTCCTGGAGGGGGCTAGGCACCAGGTAACGGTCCTTACCGACCACAAGAATCTGGTTTTCCTAGAATCTGCCCGGAGGCTAAACCCGAGACAAGCTCGATGGGCGTTGTTTTTTACCAGATTCAATTTTTTGGTTACCTATAGGGCCGGGTCTAAAAATATTAAGGCGGATGCACTGTCGCGTAGCTTCATGGCCAGCCCTCCTTCGGAGGAAGATCCTGTTTGTATTTTGCCTCCAGGTATAGTCATTTCCTCTATCGAGTCCGATTTAGTCTCTGAAATTGCTGCTGATCAAGGTTCAGCTCCTGGGAACCTTCCTGAGAACAAGCTGTTTGTTCCCCTGCAATTCCGGCTAAGGGTACTTAGGGAAAATCACGACTCCGCACTATCTGGCCATCCAGGCATCCTGGGTACCAAACACCTCATTACCAGAAATTATTGGTGGCCTGGTTTGCCTAAAGACGTTAAGGCCTACGTCGCCGCCTGTGAGGTTTGTGCCAGGTCCAAGACTCCCAGGTCCCGACCAGCGGGCTTACTGCGTTCGTTGCCCATTCCCCAGAGACCTTGGACACATATCTCCATGGATTTTATCACCGATTTGCCTCCATCCCAAGGCAAGTCGGTGGTGTGGGTGGTGGTAGACCGCTTCAGTAAAATGTGCCACTTTGTGCCCCTCAAGAAACTACCCAACGCCAAGACGTTGGCTACCTTGTTTATCAAACACATCCTGCGTCTCCATGGGGTCCCCGTCAATATTGTTTCTGACAGAGGGGTACAATTTGTTTCATTGTTTTGGAGAGCCTTCTGTAATAAGTTGGGGATTGATCTGTCCTTCTCCTCTGCCTTCCATCCTGAAACCAATGGCCAAACGGAGAGGACTAATCAGTCTCTAGAACAATACTTAAGATGTTTTGTCTCTGACTGTCAATTTGATTGGGTTTCTTTCATTCCCCTCGCCGAATTTTCCCTTAATAACCGGGTCAGTAACTCGTCAGGGGTCTCTCCCTTTTTCTGTAATTTTGGGTTTAATCCACGGTTCTCCTCCGTTTCACCTGGTTGTTCCAACAATCCCGAGGTGGAGGTCGTTCATCGGGATCTGTGCACAGTCTGGGCCCAGGTTCAGAAGAACCTAGAGGCGTCCCAGAGCATACAGAAGGCTCAGGCCGATAGAAGACGTTCTGCTAACCCCCTGTTTGTGGTCGGGGATCTGGTGTGGTTGTCATCCAGGAACTTGCGTCTCAAGGTTCCGTCCAAAAAGTTTGCTCCCCGGTTTATTGGGCCGTATAAGGTCATTGAGGTCCTCAGTCCTGTCTCTTTCCGGCTGGAGTTACCCCCGTCTTTTCGTATACACAACGTGTTTCATGCCTCCCTCCTGAAACGCTGCTCCCCGTCCTTGGCCCCCTCGAGGAAACCTCCTGTTCCCGTCCTCACCCCTGAGGGGGTGGAATTTGAGGTGGCCAGGATCGTGGACAGCAAGATGGTCCAAGGCTCCCTCCAGTACCTGGTCCATTGGAGAGGATACGGGCCCGAGGAGAGGACTTGGGTACCCGCCCGGGATGTTCACGCTGGGGTATTGGTCAGGAGGTTCCACCTGCGTTTCCCCAGTAAGCCAGGTCCACTTAGAAAGGGTCCGGTGGCCCCTCATAAAAGGGGGGGTACTGTAAAGGATCTGCCAGGCACTGTTTCAGGGTTAACTCCCAGAATTAATCAGTCAACACCTGAGTGTACATCCCTGAGACAGACACCAGCTTCCTCCACTCAGGCTGGCAGGCTTAGGAGTGGGAGAGCCTATCGCAACCTGGCCAGACTCAGCTAGCTCCCGCCCTCGGTCTATTTAAGCCTGCTCTTCCTGTCCATCTGTGCTTGTGAATTCTTTCCTTGAGGTTTCCTGGCCCAGCTACAGCTCCTGCTACTTTTTGATCCTGCTCCATACAGACCCCGGCTTACCGACTACTCTTCTGCTTTTCGCTTTGTACCTCGCACTCTCCTGGCTTGACTCGGCTCGTTCACTACTCTGTTGCTCACGGTGTTTCCGCGAGCAACTGCCCATTTCCCTTGCTTGTATTCCCTTGTTTGTTTGTCGTGTTTGTCATGCACTTACTGAGCGCAGGGACCGCCGCCCAGTTGTACCCCGTCGTCTAGGGCGGGTCGTTGCAAGTAGGCAGGGACAGAGTGGCGGGTAGATTAGGGCTCACTTGTCCGTTTCCCTACCCCCCCCACCATTACAGAGGTAGTAATAGTGGGTGACACAAGCAAGTGAAACCCGCTATTATACCAGCCCTTTTACACACGTGTGTGTGTGTGAGTATATATATATATATATATATATATATATATATATATATATATATATAAAGAGCCCTTTTTCAGTATTACGTAAGTGCAGCTTGCCACACAAAATGGAAATCTTATGTTTCTCTGGCCACATATTACCTTATTTCTGGCTGGATACTGCTACATCCCCCTAATCCCTGAGACCAGGATGTAGGCTGAAGCCGTTACACAAATGTGACGTTCTGCTGAACACAGCACTGCCAGACAGCTTATCGAGATAAGTAAGGACTATTCAGAAGGCCTTCTATGCTTTGACCATGTAATTATTTTGATCTTAATACAGTCCTGTGATCGCCCTGCCATACTTACTGCATTTATTACTCATCTGGTGCAAGTTTTATTAGCTGATTCCTTCATATCTACTCCTCTATATATCATATAGATGTCCTGCTCACATTGAGACAGCTAAAAGAGAAAAATGAAGAGATGGACACTGAATTCTGTACAGTCTTTTTATCTCCTGGAATTTTTTCTACTTTACAGTCTAAAACTAGAAGCTTTTTGTCAGTTATCAATAACTTTTGAGGAAGCAAAATCATCCCGTAAAGCAAACAGAGCTAAAAAAAAAAAAAATTGCGCCTCCATTCACCACCCCAGCAGCTATATACTTCTAACTCTTTTTCTTCTGAAGTGGAGATTGTAATGGAAGATTCAGACTCTGATGATCCTGAAAAATATGATCTCATTGTGAAAAGGTAAACGGCATAACCTGTTAAAAGTGGTTAAATCAAACTGTGACGGATAGTTTTTCTTTCCTAAAACCAGGGACAAAGAAAGAGGTCATCTAAATTCAAGGGAACTAACAGATTCTTCGATCAACAAAGAATATTTAAATCCAAGCAAGAGAGTTTGAGAGCCTTCAGGAAGCAAAAACCCACAGAATTATGATGCCAAATCATCAGTACAGCAGGTGGGGGCCAGATTTAAAAAATAATTATCACAGTGGTCAAAGACTTCCTGAGATGCATGGGTATCCTTAACAATTCAAAGAGGATATGTGCTGGAATTCAGAATATTTTCTCCAGGTCACTTTTACCTAAATCCAAGGATGAATCCGATAGTTCTTCAACTGCTTCAAGAATCTATGGAGAAAGCAGCTGTGGAAGTCTCTCTATCAAACAGAGGAATAGGGGTTTACTCTAGAGTATTACCTGCTGCTGGGGAAAGGCGAATATTCAGCAACAATAGACCTTACGGATTCCTACCTACATGTACCTATTCTATCCAAAGACAGGAAATTTCTGAGAATTGTGGTCCATACTCCTACCAGTATTCTTCATCTTATGTTAACATGTCGGCCATTTAACTGCACCCCAAGTTTTAAAAAAAAATCACAGTTGTACTGACAGCAGCCCTCAGTATGAAATGCATGTGTGTCATTCCGTACCTCGACAACTGGCTGGTAAAAGCGTTGTTCAAATAGACTGCTATACAGCTGTTACAGAGTCATGGCTTCCTCATCAATCATATGAAATCACAGTTGGTCTCAGTACAAGAATTGAAGAATCTCAGGTTCGTGATCGATTCCTAACAGCTGACGGTGAAAATGTCTCCAGAAAGAAGATTAAATATAATTTTAAAGGTGAAACATCTCATGTCCCATCCCAAAGTCTGTCCGTCAATAAATGCAGTTTCTTGGGCCAATGCACATATTCGGTCTCTCCAGACAAACATGCTCAGTGCCCGGAACAGATGTCACAAAACTTTAGAGAAGACTCTGCTCCACTCCACTTGAGAACAGTCAACTCGACAGATTCTTAAGTGGTGGCTGAATCTAGCTCATCTTCTAAGTGGGAAATTCTTGATTCCTCAGCCTCAGGAAGTCCTCACTACAGATGCAGATGTAGGCAATCCGTGGGTCCAGGGGAAATAGCATCAGAAAGAAACAACATTGTCTCGCAATATGAAAGAACTCAGAGCAGTTGAATTGGCTCTGGTCCACTTTCTAATCCTATCTGTGCAACTATCAAGTGGTGGTCCAGTCAGACAACCTACCCCAAGTATTCTACAGGTTAGCACGAGGAGCCCACAACTAGCCAGAGAATGCAAACAACTTGTGGAATGGGTAGAGTACACATTTCTGCTCTACATATCAGGGTGCCCTAAATCAAAAAGCAGACTATCTCAACCATGAAACTCTCCAGCCTGGTTAGTGGAGCTTCAACCTCGCTGTCTTTGCTCAGATATTGGAGAAAATGGGAAATCGGGTAATAGATGCAGTCAACAGAGAATACAAAGGTCGGCAACTTTTATTTCCTGTACTGGTCTCCTCATTCTTAAGAGGCAGCAGGGTACAGCATTTGTAAGGGGGCGGCCGGCACAGCAGCTACGAACTGCAGTCCGACTGTAATAGCAGCGTGGTCTGTTACTAAATCTCCCTGTGTAAAATCTCCCCCTGTGGCCCCCCTTCCCTGCTCTTCACACAACCTCTCCTGCTGCTGTTACCAGTCGGGACGTGAGGGAGGGGGAGGGGAGACTGTCAACAGGCTCTGTGTCGGGCTGTGAGCAGGAGAAGTGCTGGAGAGAAGACCATCACCCCATCAACCTGCTGAATTCCCTCCACAAATAATCTACATTAAAGTAAGTGTTTACGATTGGTACTTTATATGTGTATAATGCGTGCATGTAATGTGCATATTTGTGTGTCTGTCATGTGTACATGTGTGTGTGTGTGTGTGTATATATATCTATATATATATATATATATCTATATATATATAGTGTGTGATGTGTTCATGTGTGTATATATAGTGTGTGTGATGTGTATATATAGTGTGGGATGTGTTCATGTGTATATATATAGCGTGTGATGTGTTCATATGTGTGCATCTGTAGTGTGTGTGATGTATATATAGTGTGTGATGTGTACATGTGTGTGTATATAGTGTGTGATGTGTACATGTGTGTATATATAGTGTGTGATGTGTTCATGTGTGTATATATAGTGTGTGATGTGTATATGTAGTGTGTGCGATGTATATATAGTGTGTGATGTGTACATGTGTGTGTATATATAGTGTGTGATGTGTACATGTGTGTATATATAGTGTATGCGATGTGTTCATGTGTGTTTATATATAGTATGTGATGTGTGTGTGTGTATATAGTGTGTTTGATGTGTACGTGTGTGTATATATCTATAAGTGGAGAGCGCTATAGCTGTTGTATTTATTTCACTCGTAGTATAAATACTGCAGATTTTACCAATGGATTTCGTTGTGGTAAGGGCTTGTCCACACGCTCCTGAATTGCTGCGTTTTTTTTCCGGCCAGAAATTTGGCAGAATACAGTAGCAGCATAGTGGATGAGATTTAACAAATCTCATTCACACGCTGCATAAAATTTCCAAGCCGAAATTGACCTGCAGTGCGTAATTTACGGACTGCAGCTTGTCAATTCCTGCTACGGAAAGTGAACTGAATTGCTGCGTTTTTCATAGGAGACGACTCCATCTCCCAGCATTGTGAAAAACGCAGCAATTTACGCACCATTTTCTGCTGTAAACACGCAGGAAATGGTGCGTTTTTGTCACAGCGGAAAGCCTTTAACTTTCAAACGTAATTGCTGCAGGAAATTTCTGCAGCAATTCCGTTGTGTGTGGACAAGCCCTAAATCCGCAGCATAACGGCTTCTCCACACGTATTGGAATTGCTGCAGAAAATGTTGCATATTTTGCTGCGTTTTTCTCAATGTTGGGGGAAGGTGACATCTCTGAAAAACGCAGCGATTCAGTCCACTTTCCGCAGCAGGAAGTGACATGTAGTGAAGTGACACCACAGGTAAACTTCTTGTCAGAAATTTTACGCAGCGTGTGGATGGGATTTGATAAATCTCCCCCACTTTTCTGCTACTGTATTCTGCGTATTTTCCATCTGCAATTCCGGATGGAAAATGCGCAGCAATTCCGTTACGGGTGGACAAGCTCTAATGAAGTAGCAGCAGAGTGGGTGAGATTTGAACAAATCTCACCCACACGATGAATGGAAAAAAGGCTCAGAAATTGACCTGCGGTCCCTTTTTTTAATCCGCATCGTGTCAATTGTATGTGCATAAATGCTGCTTATTTGTTTCAGGTTTTCCCCATTTAATTCAATGGGGAGGTAAAAACCGCAACAAATAGCAGATGTTGCGTTTTTTTGCAGCGGAAATGCAGCGATTCCGATGCAAAAAATTGAAACTCAGGAAAAATGTAAATCTTATACTTTTTTTTTTTTTAAATTCGTTTATTCAAAATATCACATACAAAGTAGCTCAGCAATTGGATAATACATGACAGTATCAGTAATGACAATGCATATACAGTGTAAGATATTAACATTGACATATATTCACATGTAATATGATAACAGAACACCCAATTGCCGATCATATAAGGAAATGCAGGAGTGTTATTAAATTGTTTCGTATGTATTAAAAGGAAACAAGTAAACAAATAGAAAAAAACAAGTCGCCTATGTCGCATTATAACATCATGGACATTATCAATATCTCATATCTTGCTTGGGAATATGGAAGCTGATTTACCTCACCATGATATGAGGGCTGACAGCAGGAACTGCCCTGGTATCCAACCACTGTCGTAAATCTTATACTTACCCAGAATTCAGTTTTTTTGTCCGGGCCGGCCTCCTGGGATGACGTTTTATCCATGTGACCACTGCAGCCAATTGCAGGCTGCAGCGGTCACATGGGATAAAACATCATCCCAGGGCTGCAGGATGTAGGAGGGAAGCGTCGCCGTGGTATCCATTTTTTCTGCTCAGTTTTCCGCAGCGGCCATTCCTGTTCGAAAAACTGCACCACAATTTGGTGCGGTTTTTCAGCTTGAATTCCCTGCGGTGCACAGGGTGTATACGCTGTGTGCTTTTAAACAAAGAATCCGTCCTGTGTGAACATACCCGTACAGTATATACATATAGTAGCTGCTGTCCTACAACGATACAGCTGCAAACCACGTCCACATGCTGCATTCCCACAAGTCAGCGCAGTTTTCGAATGATTGTTAATGTCCATGCAGTTTTTTGCAAACCATAACAATCATTTGAAAACTGCACAGACTTTTGGTAAAACTGCATGTGCTGCGTGTTGTACTGGACGATGGTTGTTGTTACGATCTGATTGTTTGCATTAAAGGCTATGTAACCTTTTGAAGGGGATTTATTTTTATTTTTTTAATAAAAAGTCAGTGTTTTTTGTGCAACTTTATAATTTAGTTTTTATTAAAAAATCTTTTTACTTTTTGAGATACAGCTGCTCTGTATCCTGTATACAGAGCAGCTGTATCTTACGCTGAATCCTGAACACGTCAGGTGCGTGGGACTGACGGGTTCAATGTCAGCGTGTCTAAGTTACTTAAATGTGGTAGATTACAGGTGGATACAAAAAACGGAAACCTTGCGAAACGGAGACAAACAGAAACCATTAGCAACGGAAGCGTTACCATTGAAATCAATGGTAATGTTAACGGAAAGCTATGGTTTCTGTTTGGTTTCCGTTCGTAGGTTCCCCCTGACGGAAAGGTCTGACGGAGCCCATGCACGGAACCCCGATGCAGATGAGAATGAAGCCTAACTATAACTGTATGATCTGTAAAGATGATGGAGGGTACTATTTTTTGGGGTATAAGCAACTCCCAATATATCATTAACATTGTTCAGGTCATACTGGAAGCTGCTAACTTGACTTTGCAAATGATCTCTGTACTGAAATGTATTTGTACTGAGCTTTGTTCTGGTTCTGTATATATGTACTGAGCTTGGTTTTGGTGCTGTATAGATGTACTGAGCTTTGTTCTGGTGTTGTATATATGTACTGAGCTTTGTTCTGGTGCTGTATATATGTACTGAGCTTGGTTCTGGTGTAGAGCAGATGGCATTGTTGCAATTAATTTTATGTTTAATCAGAACCTGCCTGGTAGTTTTAACCCCTTGAACCGCCACCATGCAGTAATACATGACCTGACAATATTTCCAAACAATCCTCTGTATGTTTGTTTCAGATGCAAATCTTTAAAATCAACTTTTAAAATAGTGCACACTATAAGCTAATTACTATATAAAGGGTCATGGGTCGGTGCCTCTATCCTGTAGAGTCACACAGTGCTAACTGCAAACCCACCTTTCCATGATTGGTTGACATCTCCCTGGCTGTTATACATCACTACCAGTCTCTTCCAACTTTCTTGGATGTACCATTGCCTTGTACTCCATGAACACGCACCATTCAGCGAGTTGTACTCTGCCCGGCTTCATCACTGCACCGCGCATGCCAGGGGAGTATAAGGCAAAGGAGAAGGCTGGTAGTAATGTAGAACAGTCAGGGGGATGCCAATCAAGATCTGGGGGAGCCATTTACATTTTCTCCTCAGGCAGCAGAAAAGCTAGAATTGGCCCTGGGCGGTGGCGCCACTGAAACCAGCTGCCGCCATCCCCTCATGCACTAATTGTATCTGCCTTAGAATGATGCTGATTGGCAGGGCAGAAAGACTTGTCCCGCCAATAAGCACCTTTCAACCGCTTCTGTTGTTGAAAGGCGCTGATTGACGGGGCAAGTCATTCTGCCCAGCCAATCAGCGCCGTCGTTCAGCCCCAGTAGACCTGCTCAGAAGAGAGCAGGCCTGCATTGACATAGGATGATGTGGGAACGGGATCAAGGTGAGTCTGTAAAGTTGTTTTTTGTGGTCTTTTTTCCACTTAAAACTGTGAGCGGCATTATCTACGGGGGGGGGGGGGGGCACTATATACAGGGGAGCTATATGTGGGCCACAATCTACAGGAGAGGCTATATGTAAGGCACTATCTACAGGGGGGGCATATGTGGGACACCATATACTGGGGGGCTATATGTGGGGCACCATCTACAGGCGGGGGCTATATGTGGGGCACTATATAAAAAAAATAATTCTCTAGAATAACGAGCGTTCTCGTGGAAAAGCAGTGGATTTGTTGGAGTTGAGGCTATTCCTCTTTTCATTTACACCTGTTTTAATAAATCTCCCCATGTCTTGTATAGCTGAAAGGTGGTCCCAGCCCAACACTGGCGGCTGTGTATGGCCTGCGGCGGGCCTGTGTGCTTAAAAATGCCAGGGCTGATTTTAAGTCCCAGTCCAGCCCTGGTCTGGAAGAAGATCTTGGAGGACCAAGCAGAAGCAATAGCCATACTGTCATGGTCACAGGGTATGTGGACCCACTAGGCCGCTCTGCCGTAGCGGAGAGGCAGCTGACCAGGTCTCAGTCTATACGAAAGTCTACAGCAGTTCGTAACACTCGGGTACCTGAACTAGGCCAGACAGTGGCTGTGGCTTCAGCACGGATGGAGGTCGGTGCAGCAGGTTGCGCCAGACGTGGCGGGCAGTACAAGACGTGGCAGAAGACACTGGACATGGCAGAAGACACTGGACGTGGCTGAAGACACTGGACATGACAGGTGCAGTAGGACACGACTCCAACACTAGTAGGCACAGGAACAAGGGCAGCACGGGATACAGGAACAGCTAACAGGGCACGGGTAACAACTGGAACGGGAAACACTATTTGCACCATTTGCAAGATAGACTTGGGATAAATGAAAAAACGCTCAGGCAAGGGCCAGAAGGGCTGGGGCCTTCTTATAGACCAGGAAATCATGTGGGTTAATGATGATGATGATTTTCATGTGGGCGCACTGGCCCTTTAAGAGCGGGCACGAGCGTGCGTGTGCACACTACGGGACATAGCGGACTGGAGTAGAAGTGAGCGCTGGCATCTCCTAGGAAGGAGATGGGGACCAGCGCTCACAGATCCATGGCTGCGGGCGTCGGGAGGTGAGTGAACCCAACGGCCCGCAGCCATGAACGCTACACATACTACTCCCATTCTGGCCTTGCAGAGCATGGTTCTCTCTCGTGTGGTCAATTTCGAAAGGCAGATACTGGAAGCTACTAATCAGAGCAGATCTTCTCTCCAAAAAAGCATCCTCCATGCACATCCAGACAGAAAACCTCTAAGGGCTTGGAAGCTAAGCCTCTCTGTAGAATTGATTAGTACCACTCTGGATACTAGAAGTCTGGCGACAGGAAAATCATTAATATCTGGTGTGTTAAAAATTCCTTTGCTCCTGGCTCTCTTAATTCTATTCTCCAATTCTTAAAAGAGGGCTTTAAATAAAAGCTCTGAAATTATATATTTTGAAAGTTAATTTCTTTGCCATAAATGCTCAGTTGCAGGGCAAGTTTTCCAACCACTCTCTGATTAAAAGTTTATTTAAAGTATTGATGAACCTGAATCCAGAATTCCATTGGATCATCTTTGACATTTCTTACATTTAGACCCCCTGCACACATAACGCATTTGTAGCAGATTTTCTGTCCGGATTTGCGGGTGGAAAATTTTAGTGGAAGACTGTTGCAGGCAAGTGGGTGAGACCAGCATGTTCATTCTGTTCTAGATGTTCACTGATGAGTTCACCCTTTTCAATGTAGTAGGGAAGAAATCCGCATCTAATATTCAAAGGACAAAATCCTTCGGAAATTCTGTAATCTTATTCCCTCAAAATGACAGGGCTCCTGTTTATCCCGTTGTGCCCTGCTTTTAACTATTGGTGCCTGGGTTCTATACTTATACGGCTTCTTAATGCTTATGCATATTTTGCTTAATTTACCCATTTTGTAAACTAACTACTATGCCCACATGATTTTGTGTAATACTGCTTTTCTTCGTCATAGTCTATACCCACATTTGGTAAAGATAGAGTGATTACCTCATTAATACTTTACACATTAATACTTGTCTTGCTCATACTTTTGTAAAGTCCTGGGTACCGCCTTCTACCTATTTAATATTTTTCGTCTGTACACTACTGTTTGCCAAAATGCTTTTATACAGCTTACAATGTAGGTTATCTGGCACATTTTGATTGCTTTCCTGTTAAATCTTAAAAAACTCAATAAAAATAGAATTAAAGAAACACACTCTGGAACTTTTTTTTACACAAAACCAAGGGCAGAATAAAGGACTTAGAATAAAATCCGATGGCAATCCGCAACACATCCCATGCAAGTGAATAGGGTTTTCCCGCACCCTCGTTTACATGCTGTGGAAAATTTCAGTGCAGATTTTGGTTCGTAACACGGAAACAAAAATCATACATGGAAATAGTTAGCATAGGTAAAACCCCACTGGACTAGATATGCAGAGAAGTCACATGGTCCTTGCCCACATTTATGAAAGATTTGTCTTCTCTGTCACATAAGAAGGGAGCAGTATTATAAATGGCGCATGAGCTTTAAATTATACCTCTGGGGATCGCTGTGAACATGTTGTCTTGTCCAATACACACCTATGTGGATAATCTCTAAATGACAAATCCACCAGTGATTCTGAACTATGTCTTTAGTTAGCTCAGTCCTTTACATCATATTTAATAGACATTACTGAAAAGATCTGTAAGTTTATTGACTTTCTTTTAAAAGAGCTTGTTGTGAATCTACCATCTTATATTCGTGACTCTGCTGACCTTCTACAGAAGATCAGCGGTATTAGCATTGAGGATGATATGCTTATAGTTGCAATTGATGTAGAGTACCTGTACACTAGCATAAGACATGTGGATGGGATAAGGGCTACGAAATTTTTTCTTTCAATGTCAAATCTGGAAAGGCCCACGTGTGTGTTTTTGGCCGACCTATT
The DNA here is from genome assembly GCF_050947455.1 of Rhinoderma darwinii. Lineage (NCBI taxonomy): Eukaryota > Metazoa > Chordata > Amphibia > Anura > Rhinodermatidae > Rhinoderma > Rhinoderma darwinii. Next base: position 237,873,709 of record NC_134687.1, on the reverse strand, counting down.
GGAATACGCCTTAACACACAATTTTTTCACATTTAATGGAAATTTCTACCTACAGCTCCAGGGAACAGCAATGGTGGCAGCATGTGCACCCTCATATGCTAATTTGTTCCTGGGGCTGTGGGAGAGAGACTTGTTGGCGAATGACCAGGATGATTCGATGGACCTCTTTTGGGCTCGGTACATCGATGACATCCTGGTCATTTGGAAAGGTACATCGTCTGAGTTGGACACCTTTATGGGTGACCTCAACAACAACAATCTTAATCTCAGGTTTACATAGAAATTTGATAAGCAGTGCATGGATTTCCTTGACATCAAATTGACCAAAGATACAAATGGTTTCCTACAAAGCGATGTTTTTCGCAAAGAGACATCTGTCAACTCACTTTTGCACTTTTCATTCTCTCACCCCCCACAGACAATCCAGGCGGTCGCGATTGGACAATTCTTGAGGATCAAGGGGAATATGCTCCTCTGATTCACTCTTTGAGGAACAGGCAAAAGATCTAAAGAACTGCTTCCTTAATCATGGTTATAGCATGAGATCCATCAAAAAAGCATATCATAGGGCGAAACATACAACCAGAGATGATCTTCTTTTTCCAAAAAAAAGAATAGACACACAAATGCAGGTGAGATTCATAACTGATTACCATTCTAGATGGCGACAGATGAGGGAAATTTTTAAACGGTATTGGCCAATACTACTAACAGATCCCACACTTGTAAACTACATTAGCAGATATCCCAGCATTACAGCAAGACGCTCAAAAAATCTGAAGGATCATTTAGTGAGGAGTCACTATGATCCTATCAGAGCAAAATATCCCTTTGGGACCAAAGGCCCCAAATGGGGGTGTACTCCTTGTGGACATTGTGTCGGATGCCCCAATGTTGAGAAAGCAACAAAATTCTTGAATGCGACAGGTACAAAAACATACACTATTATGCATTCAATAACGTGTACCACAAAACGGTAGTGTATTACGCAACATGCCCATGCCCTAAAGTATATATCGGTCTCACTTCTAGGGAACTGAAGGTACGCATAAGAGAACATATGTCAGACATCAGACGAGCAACTGACGAGGTTGTTATGGAAACCCTTAAACCCATACCTCGACATTTTAAGACGCATCACTCCCGTGATCCATCCCAATTGAAGGTGCTAGGGATTGACCATATTGTAACCAATATGAGGGGAGGGAGTATCAAACAAAAATTGGCACAATGTGAAGGACGATGGATTTGGACCCTTGGGACAATGCATCCAATTGGTCTGAATGAATCCCTGAATTTCGCTCCGTTTCTATAAACCATTGACTCCTTGTGGGTCTATGTTTTTAATATGTCATATTTTATCTTTTGTATTTATAACTACCCTCCCTTGTTTTTCTTTCTATATAAGGTCCCTAGAGTGCAGCTGTTATGAGCATTGGTTGTTTGGCTATACAAAAAGATATTGGAGGATACAGAAATGAAGTGAATGGACTATGAATAATATATATATTATTTTCTTCCGAGTCATGACTTTTATGTGTGGCTTGGGCTTTCTTATAATATTGTGGAATTTTTTTTATATTTTCTTTGTTAGTTTTCACATTTTAATTACTCATTCTTATTTTATTTATTTTTATTTTCAATTTGTCCTTTTATTCTCATCGATTGAACTTTTTGTGCTTTGGTTCCTGTGTGCAGGCGTTTTCTGTGTGTGCGCTGACACCACAACACATCACTGTATTGTGTTGGTCACTCTTGTGAACTTATTTACTGGGGGTGTGCTCGTGTGCCCGTGTAGATTCATGCCTTGTGTGCATGCTGACACATTCGCACACCATACTTTTCTGTTTGTTGTGACGTGCATGTCATCATTTTTTATGGCATGCAGTGCACATTAATATATAAGCACAATATAGGGTATTTATTTATTTCATACACGGTCACCTTATTACTACGTTGGTCTTTCTGTCTCACTTTTTTATTTATTTATTATCTATCTTATTATTTTTTTCTTTTGGCATCCCCACTTTTTTGTTTTTTTGGGGTTTTTGTATATCACATATCGGCCCCTAAGTTTTATTTAATATTGGACCGTCCTAATTATTTTGCTGGCACTAAGTAATTGGTTTTCTCACCTCGTATTTAATCTTTTTCCCTTTTGATTATCCTCTGCTAATATTATATTACACAATTAGCTGTCCCAATAACACATACATACACACTCATAGGTCATGGCATTTACCATGTTTTTGCCTAAGCATACTCTGCTTTTTCAGCTGCATACGTGGCTTCCACTCTGTGGGTCTTGGAGTGGGGATGGTGCGCTGGCCGAGGGGGGGAGTGGCCTACGCACCTTTCGGCCACTGTCTCTTATCGGGTTTGGATGTGGGCGGTGCTGTTAGATATCGCCGGCCCACATCCTCTCTGATGACGCGGATCCGGAAGTGGGGCGGCAACCATCTTTGTACCCTCGGCCTGTCGCCGCTGTTCCACTTCGGATGGCCCCACATGATTGGACAATACGTCTGCTTACTTATCATAAAAGGGAGGGCCCTGCTAGGATGACGCCACCCCCGGATGAAGGCATCCGCCGAAACGTGCGTCGAGTTTTGGCGTCTCCTCCATGCAGGATTATGAACTTGGGTATGTACCTTCATCTATTTAGGCTGTTGTTTAAATCTTTATAGGGCTGATCGCATTATTTCTGCTGTAAGGCCCGGATACCTGCTATTTATGTCCTGTAATGCATCTATATACACTTAATGGTGCTCTACATATAGAATAATATTTCATATTTGCACATAGCACTTTACCTTGCACTATTAATTTTTTTGCATATCAGGAACTGCTGGCACACTTTGGATATGCTGTTATCTCATATGCCTCTATCATGTTAGTTCATACCCTGATGACACTATAATTTATCATGCATTTGGTTGACGCCTTTTTATACATTGTATGACTCAAAATTTTAAATCTTGTTTGTATCTGTCTGTTAATAAAATGATTTTCTATTTATCTATTACGTCAGTATTAGTTTTTTGACCATTTTTGTTTATAGGTTCTTGCATATTTAATACAGTAAGAAGTTGCTGGCTGCTTTTAAGATGGCAGTGGGCCCCCTTACATACTGGGTGCTTGTGCAGCTGTATAGGTTGCACTTATGATATGTCCACTTCATGACCTAGGCATAGGGTCAAAAATGCTATTTCTCTTTTTGCCTGTGATAAATGCAACTGTAAGTGCTGTATGAGTTAACAATTATCATAGAAGCTGAAACTGGACATTAGAAACTCACATATCTTAAAGTAAAATTGGAAACCAGAATGTCTCACATCACAAAACAGAGATTAATGGATGAACTGACAAGGGAACAGGCACGAGCTGGACAAGAATCAAAAATGTAGTCCAATTAATCAGGAATTGGATTGTGGCAAGGAAAGTGGCCGTACAGCACTGATAGCCAGGGTACAGATCTTCAACGTATTCTGGGCAGTTTCCTAACTAGGCTTTCCTTCACTCGGGGCCAAAGATCCAGTCCATAGCCCTGTATCTAAATATCATGGCCATGGTAGAGTGGCTTATTGGAGATGCACCCAGCATCTGCCAGCTGCTCCAAGCTACACCCCTGATACTGTATAACATTTTCTTGTGATTCCTTTTTCATTATTATTATTAATTTTATTATTATTATTATTATTATTATTATTATTATTATTATTATTATTATTATTAACAACAACATCAATAAAACAGTTGACTGTTAAACTAGGACACATATGGATAAATGTCTATAACTGTTGCTGATATATGGCATGTGTTCAAAGCTCTTAGATCTCTTATTTTCATTTTGCTGGTAACTACTTTAGACAGAGGAGACTTTGTGAATGTTGGGTCTCAGCCAATACCCTTCATGCCGAGTCATACACTCGCTGTCAGCTTTTGCAGTGTGAACACATTTCATTTTTAAAAGAACATTAAAGTAAAATATAAAAAAATTGTGGGGGGTGTCATCAAAACTGGTGCAATATATATATAAAGTTAGGGAGTTGCTAATAGCATCCAATCAGGTTGCTTTTTTAATTTCCTAAGGGCCTCTAAAAATTATAGCTGATATCTGATTGGTTGCTATAGGTGACTACCCCACTTTTCCTCTACAGTAGTTTTGATACATTTCCCCCAGTGTTTATATGTGTCCCTTATTTGTACATTGTCAGGCTTTGTGCCCCCTGTTACATACAACTAAGCTCCGCCAACAGTGGTCAAATATTTAAAATAACAAAAAAATTGGAAATAATGCATCATGGGGTCTTGCTAAGAAAAGTAAGGGATCTATATATCTTAAAATGGTTGTCCAGTTTCAGCAAATTAATGTTATTTTTTTAATATTGAAAGTTATACAATTTCCAATATACTTTTTGTATTAATTCCTCAAGGTTTTCAAGATCTCGGCTTGTTGTTATTCAGTAGGAACATTTATTGTTTGCTTCCAGTGGTTTAAAGAGGCTCTGTCACCAGATTATCAAATCCCTATCTCCTATTGCATGTGGTCGGCGCTGCAACGTAGATTACAGTAACGTTGTTTTTTTTTTTTAAAACGATCATTTTTGGCCAAGTTATGAGCTATTTTATATATATGCAAATGAGCCTTTCTAATGGACAACTGGGCGTGTTTTCTCTTATTTCCAACTGGGCGTGTCTTGTGTTTGTAACATCTGGGCGTGTTTACTTATTTTACTAGCTGGGCGTTGTGAATAGAAGTGTTTGTCAGCATCATACACTTCTATTGACAACGCCCAGCTAGTAAAACAAGTAAACACGCCCAGATGTTACAAACACAATACACGCCCAGTTGGAAATAAGAGAAAACACGCCCAGTTGTCCATTAGAAAGGCTCATTTGCATAAATATAAAATTGCTCATAACTTGGCCAAAAATGATCGTTTTTCCCCCAATTTTTTTTTTTTACTGTTATCTACATTGCAGCGCCGATCACATGCAATAGGAGATAGGGATTTGATAATCTGGTGACAGAGCCTCTTTAAGGAAAGATCTAAATAGACCTAATTTTGCATATGGGTGTAGGCGTGCAGGAATGACGCTTTCAAAGTCTTTCTATGGTCAAAAAAGTAAAGATGCACGGAAGTAAGGATGACAACCGTATTTAAGATAGAAAAAATAAATATATTTTTCTTCAGATAAAACTTGTGATATACATAGCATACACACATATATGCATTAGTGTGTAGTAGAAAAAGCAGGGGCGTAGCTAGGGGGGGGGGGGGCAGGCGGGGCACTTGCCCCGGGCGCAGTTCAGAGGGGGGCACCAGCGCCCCCTCCTCCTGCACTATAATTGTACCTGTGTCGCAAGGACACAGGCACAATTAGAAGCAATGAATGACCGGGCACGTTCCGTGCCCGGACATTCAGCGCCTCTCCACGAATGAAGCGACTGGTACCTTTTGTACCAGTGACGCTTCCATCGATGAAAGGCGCTGACTGACTGGCAGGGAAAGTCATCCTGCCCAGCCAATCAGCGCCTTTCATAGACGCCGCGTTCAACCCCCAGGAGACCTGCGCAGAAGAGAGAAGGTCTCCATGGCTGCCGGACGGCGTGGGAGCGGGAATAAGGTGAGTTTGAATTATTTGTATTTTTTTTAATTGTAATAGAAGTGTGGCTGTATCTGCGGGGGGGACTTTGTCTACGAGGGTGTCTATCTACAGGGGGACTATATCTACAGGGCTGGGCTATATACAGGGGGACTGTATCTACAGGGCTGGGCTATATACAGGGGGACTATATCTGCTGGGCTATATACAGAGGGACTATATCTACAGGGGGGATATATACAGGGGGACTATATCTACAGGGGGCTATATACAGTTGGACTATATCTACAGGGGGGCTATATACAGGGGGACTATCTACAGGGGTGGGCTATATACAGGGGGACTATATCTGCTGGGCTATATACAGAGGGACTATATCTACAGGGGGGCTATATACAGGGGGACTATATCTACAGGGGGGCTATATACAGGGGGACTATATCTACAGGGCTGGGCTATATACAGGGGGACTATATCTGCTGGGCTATATACAGGGGGACTATATCTACAGGGGGACTATATCTACAGGGGGGCTATATACAGGGGGACTATATCTACAGGGGGGCTATATACTGGAGTGGGCTGTCTATAGAGCACCATATACAGGGGTGGGCTATATAGTATATAGCCCCCTGTAGATATAGCCCACCCCTGTATATGGTGCTCCATAGATAGCCCACCCCAGTATATAGCCCCCCTGTAGATATAGCCCCCTGTAGATATAGCCCCCTGTAGATATATTCCCCCTGTATATAGCCCACCCCTGTATATAGCCCCCCTATGTATAGCCCACCCCTGTAGATATAGCCCCCCTGTGTATTGCCCACCCCTGTATATAGCCCCCTTGTACATATAGTCCACCCCTGTATATAGTGCTCCACAGATAGCCCGCCCTTGTATATAGTATATACAGGGGTGGGCTATCTGTGGAGCACTATATACAGGGGTGGACTATCTAGTGGAGCACTATATACAGGGGTGGACTATATGTACAAGGGGGGGCTATATATAGGGGTGGGCTATCTGTGAAACACTATACAGGGGTGGACTATATGTGGAGCACTATATACAGGGGTGGGCTATATCTACAGGAGGGCTACATACATGGTTGGGCTATCTGTAGAGCTCTATATACAGGGGTGGGCTATATCTACAGGGGTCTATATACAGGGGTGGGCTATCTGTAGAGCACTATAGGGGGAGTTATTTGTGGGACACTATATACAGTGGTGGTCTATATGGGGGCACTATCTACAGGGGCTCTATGGCAGGCACTATCTACAGGGGGCACAGTGTGTGTGTGTGGGACACGGTGTATGGTGCTATTATTATTAGAGGTGCAGTGTATGGCGCTATTATATTAGGGGTGTACTGTGTGGTATAATGATAACTTTATATTTATTTATAGGTGCAGAAATGTTGGAAAAGTGAGAAGCTGAAGACATCTAAGCGGCAAACTGCAGAAATGGACCGGGAGAAGTCATCATAGAGGTCTGGACCAAATGGAGAAAAAGAACTAGAATCTGAGACGTCACCGGTGAGTCACTTAATGTAAATGTTCATTCTGCCTCTAATCAGTAATGTAGTCACTGTATGATCTGCAGCGAGATGATGGGTGGTATGATTATGATAGGATTTATTTTTTGTGAAACAGCATCTCCCAGCATATCCTTACCATTGTTCGTGCCATGCTGGGAGCTGTAGTTTTACGCCGTACACACCTATACAGCAGGGGTTGCACTAAATTGAGCTGTATTTGTGCTGGTGTTGTATATATGTAGTGAGCTTGGTTCTTGTGTTGTGTATAGAACCATATTGCTTGTGAAATGTACAAATAATTGTATGCTCGCGTTACATAAAAATAAATGACACGTCGATTGGTAGAGAAAACAAACACGGCGAGGGGAGGGAGATGTCGGGAAAGAGGTTGGGGGGGGGGGGGGGCGCCAAACTGAATCTTTGCCCCGGGTGCTGGAGAACCTAGCTACGCCTCTGGAAAAAGTCACCCAATATGCTGGAGTCCTCATGTGTATGATCGTCCGGTAGATGTTTCCTTATTCCGGGTAGATCTGTGGAGAGGAATCCTGCAGAGGTTCACGTGAGAAGACAGGTGAGGCGTCTGGTTGCGCCAAGTGCTGATCACGTGAACCTCTGCAGGATTCCTCTCCACAGATCTACCCGGAATAAGGAAACATCTACCGGACGATCATACACATGAGGACTCCAGCATATTGGGTGACTTTTTCTACTACACACTAATGCATATATGTGTGTATGCTATGTATATCACAAGTTTTATCTGAAGAAAAATATATTTATTTTTTCTATCTTAAATACGGTTGTCATTCTTACTTGCATGCATCTTTACATTTGTACTTCCAGTGGTTACAATTCTATCCTGGTCATGTGATGATCACACACAGGTGCTGAGATTATTACAGTTACAGTATGCGTATCAGAGCAGTGTCTTCTAACGAGCCGTGCGCCTGTGTGTCCGTCACATGACCATCACATGACCATAGACAGAAATTTGGCTGCAGACATGACCTTGAATCTGCTGCAAATCTGCGTCAAAATACACGTGTTACATGCGTATTTTGTTGCAATTTTGCTACAGATTTTACGGCTGACTTTCTACTTTCTACATAGCAAAAATATTTAAAAAATCTGCAACATATAAGGTGTACTCCGGATTTGAACATTTACAGCATGCACTGAAATCTGTGCATATTGTTTTTGCATTATGTGAATGGAGTTAACAATCGAATGCCTCCCAACTTTCAAGCATTGGCAAGAGGGTCAACCGATGCAGCTCGCCTAGCACGCCACGGCAAATTTTTCACAATATCATGCTCCCATAGTGCCTCCACACAGTATAATGCCCCTATAGAACCCCCACACAGTATAATGACCCTATAGCTGCCCACCACACAGTATAATGACCCATATTGCCCCAACACAGTATCATGCTCCCATAGTGCCTCCCCACAGTATAATGCCCCATTGAACCCCCCACACCGTATAATGCCCTCATAGCTGCCCCACACACAGTATAATACCCATAGTGCCTCCCACAGAGTATAATGCCAAATTGCTGCCCCCACACAGTATAATGCCCCCATAATTGCCCCCATAGAATATAATGCCCTTATAGATGCTCCCATACAGTATAATGCCCACACAGAGGCCCCCATAAAGTATAATGCCCCATAGCTGTCTCCATACAGTATAATTTCCCCATATCTGCCCCCATACAGTACAATGTCCGCATAGCTGCTCCCATACAGTATAATGCCCCCATACAGTATAATTCCCCCTTAGCTGTCCCCATACAGTATAATGGCCCAATAGTTGCCACCAAATAGTATAATGTCCTTTTAGCTGCAACCACAGTATAATGCCCCCTTAGCCGGTGCCCCATACAGTATAATGCCCCCTTAGCAGGTTCCCCATACAGTATAATGCCCTCTTTGCTGTCCCTATACAGTGTAATGCCCCCTTAGCTGCCTCTATACAGTATAATGCCCCCTTAGCAGGTGCCCCCATACAGTATAATGCCCCCTTAGCAGGTTCCCCCATACAGTATATTGCTCCCTTAGCAGGTGCCCCCATACAGTACAATGCCCCCTCAGCAGGTGCCCCCATACAGTGTAATACCCCCTTAGCAGGTGCCCCATACAGTATAATGCCCATTAGCAGGTGCCTCCATACAGTGTAATGCCCCCTCAGCAGGTGCTACCATACAGTATAATGCCCCACAGTGCCTAGTAAAAAAATAATAAAATAAATACTTACCTATTCCCACGACGAGTGTAGGAGATGCCTCTGCTCCTTCGCTCTGTGCTATGAGTAGCTCGGCGCAGACAGGCGCGATGACATCCCTGCATCCCACTTGTGTGTGCCGAGCCACTTATGGCTCACGGCCGATTCACACAGTGAATGCTGAAGCAGGGAGCTGAAGGCTCACGGGCTAAACCCGCTCCAAACTCAGCGAGTAGCGACACCTCACTGCAATGGCCGGGATCGGAGATAAGTTTAATCCTGGCCCTTTAACCACTTAGATGCCGGGGGCAATAGCGATTGCAGCATCTAAGCTGTCAGAAAAAGTGGGACGGCCCCCTCCAACATCCCATCGACTCCCCCGCGACACGATTGCTGATGGTTGCATCACAGGGTGCAGATGGTTGAAGGGCCCCCTAGGTCTGCCATCTGTGTGCTGATATTAAGCCCTGACAGGGCTGGTAAAAAAAACACAATATAATTAATATTGTATATTGTGCAATGCATTGTGGAAACGATCCGACGATCGCTAGTTCAAGTCCCTGAGGAGGACTGAACAAAAAAGTAAAAAACAAATAATTTTTTAACGTAAAAAAAAAAATTACAGTTAAAGACTTTTCCCATTTTTTCTCTAAAGTAATGTAAAAAAACAGGACATAATAGGTATTATATGTTTATAAAGTTTGAACTATTGTAATATAATGTTATTTAACCTGCACGGTGAACACTGTAAAGAAATAAAGATTAAAAACGCCAGATTGACTGTCACCTTCAGGTCCCAAAAAAATTAAATAAAAAGTGATCAAAAAGATAGCATGTACCCAAAAATGATACCAATAAAAGCGAAAGCTCGCCCCACAAAAAAACAAGCTCTCACACAGCTCAATTGATGAAAAAATAAAAAAGTTATGGCTCTCAGAACATGGAGACGCAAAACAAATTTTCTTTTAACAAATAGACAATAAACTTGGTATCCCGATAATTGTATCGTCCGTAGAATAATGTTGACATGACATTTTTACAGTGAGCGCCATAAAACCGAAACCCAAAAAACAATAGGGGAATCACAGGTTTTTTTCCCATTTCACCTCACAAAGATTGTTTTTGGTATATTAAATGGTGCCATTAAAAACTACAACTGGTCCTGCAAAAAACAAGCCCTCATAATATGTCGATGGAAAAATAAAAAAAGTTATGGCTTTTGGAAGCAGAGAGGAAAAAAATTAAAATGAAAAAATGAAAATTGGCTGCGTTGCTAAGGGGTTAAATTAAAAATTTATTTTTTTGCAAAAAGACAAGTGTTAAATTTTATAATGAAGATCTTTCTGAAGTCTTTCTTACATACAAACACGTCTGTACTTTCTTCTACATGCATGAGTGTTAAGATTGTCCCTGCTGTGCCATAAAAAGAAGTCGCTGAACGTAGGGGTACAATAGGGTCTTTGTTAGATTTTCATTCTACCTTTGCTGTCCACTGGAAATACTTAAATTCCAGACATCTCCTCCCTCTGCTGATTTTTATCACAGACTGAAAAAAAAGGCGGTGGTGGTGGGGGTATAGCAGATTCACTAATACTTCGGAAGCAGGCAAAGGTGTGGAAGGAAGGGAGACCAACTTTATGTAAGGCTTCTGCAGTGGGATCAGCAGAATTTTAAAACTGAAGTACAAAGTACGTTTTAACTTTATATTTTGAGATTGTCATCCACTACTCAAAATATTCACAGCACGCATTGGTAAAATCAGATGGGCAGTGAATATTCATGGGGAAGTCCACAATATTGAAATGTAATCAGCCATGTTACGGTAGTTTTGTCATTGCATGCTTGCAGGTCGATATTCACATTCATGGGCTAATAATATATATATTTTTCCAAATTTCAAATAGATCACTGTTCACTGTAAAACATTTCACCTATTCATTTTAAACTTACTGGTCTATAATTTCCTGGCTCAATGTTTAGCTTATTTTTAAATATTGGCATTGCTAACAGCACTTAAATATTAGAAATAGAGGTCTGTCTATGGGAAACTGCTTCACCTATTCCTTACGCAAGTTGTCTATAATTCTCTCTCACTGTGTTTAAATAATATCACCATAGGGAAGATACATACCAGTGCCATACCAGGCCCACATAATACCCATAAAACATTGCCCACATATTAGCATCATATCGCATAAACGAAAATACATACAGTGCCATAATTTGCCCAAACAATACTGCCATAATGTGATTAAATATAAGTGTCCTACACTGCTTATATAATATTATCCAGTGCTCAAACTATACTGCCCTAGAATAAATAAATAAGTAACACAACCATAAAGATAGCAAAGCTTGAGACATAGAAACTCATTGCCAAAGAGAGTAAAACTAATCCTAAAATGTTCTTTAATTACATAAATAATAAAAAGGTTACAACTGAAAGCGTTGGCCATTAAAAAGTAGTCAGAGAAATCGTGGAGGTTGATGAGGAAAAAGCTAATTTATATTAAAAAAAAATGTCTCCACTTTGTTCACAGATAGAATAAAATGTCAGGTGAAATGCAGAGGAAGGCATCATTTACACGAGCGTAATATACGCACGTGTGACGCACGTGCTTTTCACGCGTGTCGTACGCACCTATATTACTCTATGGGGCAGTGCAGACATGTTCTATATTTCAGCGTTTTTCGCGCATCACGCACCCATTGAAGTCAATGGGTGCGTGAAAACCACGCAGGTCGCACGGAAGCACTTCCGTGCGAACTGCGTGATTCGCGCATCAGCTGTCAAACTCTGAATGTAAACAGAAAAGCACCAAGTGCTTTTCTGTTTACAAACATCCAAACGGAGTGTCATAATGATGGCGGCTGCACGAAAATAACGCAGCCGCGCATCATACACTGATGACACACGCAGCTGTTAAGTGCATTTTGTGCACGCAAAATGCCGCGATTTTTGCGTGCGCAAAACGCACACGCTCGTGTAAATCAGGCCGAATAAAGTATATTCTCCATTAAATGTCATCTGTCTAACCCAGTAAGAAGTACAGGGCCACCCTAAAAAGATTAAAATAGACAAATCACCTGGTCCGGGTGGTATAAACCCCTGTATTCTGCAGGAATTAAATACAGTGATAGACAGACCCTTATTCCTGATATTCAAGGAATCTATAATGAGGGCTGACCACAGGACTGGCGCATAGAAAATGTCGTACCAATATTCAAAAAGTGGTCCGAAATTGAGCCCGGAAACTTTAGGCCTATAAGTTAAACATCTATTGTGGGTAAAATGTTTGAAGTCCTTCTAAGAGATGCTATTCTGGAGTATCTCAATGAGACTTAAGGTATTACTCCATATCAGCATGGGTTTGAGAGGGATGGATCCCGTCAATCAAATCTATAAGGAAATAAGCACTAGACTGGGCCGATGGGAGTCATTGAAAGTCATATATCTTGATTTTTCCAAAGCATGTGCCGCATGAAAGGTTGGTTTATAAAATGAGAATGCTGGGACTGGGGGAAAATGTGTGTTAGGGCCTGTTCACATCAGCGTTGGCTTTCCGTTGAGGGGTTCCATCAGAGGTTTCCGTCTGGAGAACCCCTCAACGGAGAGGCAAACTGAAAACTTAGCTTCCGTTTGTATCACGATTGCGCTATTGATTCCATTAAAAAAAACACGGAAACCTGACGGAATGGTCACAAACGGAAACCATTAGCAATGTTTCCGTCACCATTGATATCAATGGTGATACAAACGGAAGCCAAGGTTTCCGTTTGCCTTTCCGTTGAGGGGTTCTCCCGACGGAAACCTCCGATGGAACCCCTCAATGGAAAGCCAACGCTGATGTGAACAGGCCCTAAGTGGGTAAATAACTGTCTCATTGATAAAAAAAACAGAGGGTGGTTATTAACCCCTTTAGGACACAGCCTGTTTTGGCCTTGTGGACACAGATGATTTTTTCAAATCTGACATGTGTCACTTTATGTGGTAATAACTCCGGAACGCTTTTACCTATCCAAGCGATTCTGAGATTGTTTTCTCGTGACATATTGTACTTTATGTTAGTGAAAAAATTTGGTCGATAAATGCAATATTTATTTGTGAAAAACTTAAAATTTTAGCAAAAATGTGCAAAAATTTGCATTTTTCTAAATTTAAATGTATTTGCTTGTGAAACAGATAGTAATACCACACAAAATAGTTACTAGTTAACATTTCCCATATGTCTACTTTATGTTTGCATCATTTTTTTTCACGTACTTTTATTTTTCTAGGACGTTACGAGGCTTAGAACTTTAGCAGCAATTTCTCATATTTTCAATAAAATTTCAAAAGGCTATTTTTTCAGGGACCAGTTCAGTTCTGAAGTGGCTTTGAGGGCCTTATATTTTAGAAAGTCCCCATAAATCACCCCATTTTGAAAACTGCACCCCTCAAGGTATTCAAAACCACATTCAGAAAGTATTTTAACACTTTAGGCGTTTCACAGGAATTAAGGCAAAGTAGAGGTGAAATTTACAAAATTTCATTTTTTTTGCCGAAATTCATTTGTAATAAAAAAAAATCTGTAACACAGAAGGTTTTACCAGGGAAACACAACTCAATATTTATTGCCCAGATTCTGCAGATTTTAGAAATATCCAACATGTGGCCCTAGTGTCCTAATGGACTGAAACACAGGCCTCAGAAGCAAAGGAGCACCTAGTGACTATTGGGGCCTCCTTTTTTTAGGAATATATTTTAGGCACCATGTCAGGTTTGAGGAGGTCTTGTGGTACCTAAACAGTCGAAACCCCCAAAAAGTGACCCCATTTTGGAAACTACACCCCTCAAGGCATTTTTCTAGGGGTATAGTTAGCATTTTGACCCCACAGTTTTTTTGCAGAATTTAGTGGAATTAGTCTGTGAAGATGAAAATCACCTATTTTTCTGTGGAAACATAGAATTTTTTTATTTTTACAAGGAATAAAGGAGAAAAAGCCGCCCAACATTTGTAAAGCAATTTCTCCCGATTACGGCAATACCCCATATGTGGTCGTAAACTGATGTTTGGACCCACAGCAAGGCTCAGGAGGGAGGGAGCTCCTTTTGGATTTTGGAGCGCAGATTTTGCTGGATTGGTTTTCAGTGCCATGTCGGGTTTGCAACGCCCCGGAGGGACCAAAACAGTGGAAACCCCCCAAAAGTCACCCTATTTTGGAATCTACACCCCTCAAGGAATTTTTCTAGGGGTATAGTGAGCATTTTGGCCCCTCAGGATCTTTTTTAGAGCTAAGGTGACCAAAAAAACAGCAATTTTGGCGCTTTAAATTCTTTATTTATTACAGCGTTCATCGTGCGCAATAAATTACATTTTAATTTATTCTGCCGGTCGGTATGATTACGCCAATACCATATGTGTATAGTTTTTTTTACGTTTTGCAGCCTTTGCACAATAAAATTAAGTTTCTATAAAATAATTTCTTTTCTAGGACACCCTATTCTGACCCGTAACTTTAAAATTTTTTCGTCAAAAAAGCTGTGGGAGGTCTTGTTTTTTACGGGACGGGTTGTAGTTTTTATTGGTACCATTTTGGGGTAAATGCGACTTTTTGATCACTTTTTATTCTATATCTTGGGAGGGGTGGTGACCAAAAAATAGCGATGCTGACAGTTTTCCGTTTATTTTGTTTGCTGCGTTCACTGTGCGGAAAAATTAACATTATAGTTTCATAGTTTGGGCCGTTACGAACGCGGCGATACCAAATATGTATACTTTTTTTAACGTTTTCATTTTTTCCCTATAATAAATGACTTATTATAGGAAAACCAAACCTTTTATTTTTACACTTTTATAAAACATTTTTATTAACTTTTTTTAACTTTTTACACTTCATATTTTTGTTTATTAACTTTTTTTTTTACTTTTTACACTTTCTTTTTTTGACCTGCAGCTTTGATCGCTGCTTGAATACATTACACTACCTAGGTAGTGTAATGTATTCCAACTGTCAGTGTGACGTCACAGTCACTCTGACAGTTGGTCTACGAGGATCAGCAGAGGCTGATCCTCATAGGCTGACATACATGGCAGACCTGGGGGCCGTTGTCTGGCCCCCGGGTGCCATCACAAGCATCAGAAGCCCCCACGATTGCATGGGGGCTGCTGATGCGCTACAAACCCGCTACATGCGGAGATCGCAATCGAGCCCCGCATGTAACGGGTTAATTCCCGAAATCAGCGGCGATGAGCCGCTGATCGGCAACGCTGGAGAGTGTCAGCTGTCGGGGACAGCTGATCTCCAAGTTCCCGATGCACACTGTCGCCGACAGTGTGCATCGGGAACGGCACAGTGACTTTCTGTCACTCTGACAGGAAGCCTATCAGGACCAGCCGAAGGTTGGTCCTGATGGGCTTCCGTCCATGGCAGACCCGGAAGCCATTGTTTGGCTTCCGTTTGCCATACTAACTATCGGAAGACCCCGCGATTTCGGACGGGGGTCTGCCGATATGCTAGAAACCCCTAAAATTCGGCGATTGCACCCGATCGCCGAATTTAAGGGGTTAATTCGCCGAAATCAGCGGCAAAGGACCGCTGGCCGGCAAGAGGGGAGTGTCAGCTGTCGGCGACAGCTGACCTCCCGGTTCCCGGTGCACACTGTCGCCGACAGTGTGCACCAGGATAAACTCAGTAACTATACGTCCTCGTGCGGGAAGTAACCTCCCGCAACGACGGACAGTTACGTCCTGGTGCGGGTAGGGGTTAATGGTACATTAATAACGGAGTGGGTCATTGCTACTTGTGGGGTTCCAGAGGGGTCAGTATTGGGCCCTATGCTATTAAATATATTTATTATTGACCTTGTATAGGGATTGCACAGTAAAATTAAAATGTTTGCAGATGATACTAAACTGTGTAAAGTAATTAACGCAAAGGAGAACACTATGCCTTTACAAATGGATCATAGTTACCTACCCGCCGGCATAGGGGCCAGGTATGTGCTGATTCCCAGGTATGTGCCTCTGGAAGCTATATATAGAAAGTTACATCAGGAGTTTCCCCAGATTCGGAGTCCATGGACAGAGAGCTTCCCCTCTCTGAATCCTGATGCTCTGCCCAGGGAATCCAGCCCTGGGAAGGTCCTGATGTAACTGTCCATATATGAGTAGAGATCAAGGCTGCAGGTGAGAGAAGAGGGGAGCCAGAGAATCAGCACATACCTGGCTCCTGTGCCGGGTAAGTTATCTATGTTTCCTGCAGGGAAGCGCTCTACCCAGGGACTCTGACCCTGGGGAAGCTCCTGACGTAACTATCCATATATGCAAAAGTTTTAGGCAGCTGTGGAAAAATGCTGCAAAATAAAAATACTTTCAAAATTAGAAGTGTTAAAAGATTTTTTTAATCAATTAACAAAATAGAAAGTGAATGAACAGAAGAGAAATCTAAATCAAATCAATATTTGGTGTGAACACCCTTTCCCTTCAAAACAACATAAATTCTTCTAGGTACACTTGCACAAAGTCATGGATTTTGTAGGATTATTGTCATGTGTATGATTAACTAATCATACCAAACAGGCAACAATGGTCAGCATTTTCATATGTAGGTTGAAATAGAGTAATTAACTGTAACAGAAAGAGCTGTGTAGGAGGCTTAAAACTGGGTGAGAAACAGCCTAACTCTGCTACAGATGTGAGGTTGTGGAAGACTGTTTCATGTCACAGGTCCACGGCAAGACTGAGCACAGCAACATCACACAAGGTAGTTAGTTATACTGCATCAGCAGGGTCTCTCCCAGGCAAAGATTTCCAAGCAGACTGGGGTTTCAAGATGTGCCGTTCAAGCTCTTTTGAAGAAGCATAAATAAACGGGCAATATTGAGACACAGTGGTCAGCCAAGGAAACTTATTGCAGCTGATCAAAGACACATCATGCTTAATTTCCTTCAAAATTGGAAGATGTCCAGCAGTGCCATCAGCTCAGAACTGACAGAAACCAGTGAGACCTAGGTACATCCATCTACTATTCAGAGAAGTCTGGTCAGAAGTGGTCTTCATAGAAGAATTGCGGCCAAAAAGCCATTCCTTTGATGTGGCAACAAGACCAAGCCACTTAGCTATAAACGAAAACATAGGAACTGGGGTGCAAAAAAATGGCAGCAGCTGGACTGATCAGTCAAAATTTAAAATATTTGGTTGTAACCCGAAGGCAGTTTGTTCACCGAAGGGCTGGAGTGACTGGAGAGAAAAATAATGAGTGACTGCAGGCAACAGTGAAGCTTGGTGGAGGTTCCTTGCAACTTTGGGGCTGCACTTCAGCAAGTTGAAGATTGGTCAGGATTAATGGTGTCCTCAATGCTGAGAAAAACAGGCAGATACTTATCCATCATGCAATACCATCAGGGTGGTGTCTGATAGGCTCCAAATTTATTCTACAGCAGGGAAACGACCCCAAACATACAGCCAATGTTATTAAGAACTATCTTCCGTGTAAAGAAGAACAAGGAGCCCTGGAAGTGATGAAATCCCCCCCCCCCCCTCCAGAGCCCGGATCTCAACATGATTAAATCTGTCTGGGATTACATGAAGAGACAGAAGGATTTGAGGAAGCCTACATCCACAGGAGATTTGTGGTTAGTTTTCCAAGATGTTTGGTACAACCTCCCTGCCAAGTTTCTTCAAAAACTGTATGCAAGTGTACCTAGAAGAATTGATGCTGTTTTGAAGGCAAAGGGTGGAAACACCAAATATTGATTTGATTTAGCTTTCTCTTCTGTTCATTCACTTTGTATTTTGTTAATTGATAAACAAAAAACACTATTTACACTTCTATTTTTGAAAGCATTCTTACTTTTCAGCATTTTTACACAACTGTCTAAAACTTTTGCACAGTACTGTATCTCTGACGAAAGGCTCACAACCCAGTGTGAAACAGACCTAACATAGCTGTATAGAGCTAAAAAAAAGAAACACAGACATACAGTCCCCAGATAATTTCAACATGTACTAAAATACGAGGTGCATCCCAAAAGCAATGATTTCCAAAAAAATCCCTTTATTCAAAAAACATACAATAAGGCTCGATCACCTTTAAGTAAGTGTTGCGTAAGATTGCATTAGGCTGCTCGATGCTCCCCTGCATTTTCGTTCGTGATGAGAGGGAAAAACAAGGGTGCACTTTTGAACGTACCAAAGCTTCGAATGGCTCGGGCTCAACTGAGGATCGTCCGGCCATATACTTGAGGTACCCCCACAACAACCTCCATCCCCACTTTACTCACGCAGCCCTCGTGGAGAGCATAAAAAAATATTCTCATTACTTTTGGGACGCACCTCGTAATACCACCATACAGAACCCAATAATATCTCCAATATATCTCAATAATACTGCCATACAATGCTCAAATCATATAACTATACAGAGCCTTAATTATACTTTCATGGAAAGTTCAAACAATCCCACCATAAAAGGCCAAAATAATCTCACCAAAAGGTGCTCAAATAATTTAATCATACAGCACCCACATAACTATTTGTGGAGGGGGGTGGCAGTAGCCATCAACCTTTAACAGGTTAGCAGTGGAGGATCAGAACTATCAACAGGTGATGGATAGTAAGGAAGGCTAGCACTGTTATCAAGAGGTGAGTATTGGGGAAGCTAGGGCTATGAGCAGGTGGTAATAGAAAGAACTGGAGTACTTGCAGCAGGGTTAGAGAAGCTGAGCTAGAGATGGCAGGGTTGCACTGAACCCATCACTTGGTTGAACTTATAGCTGGAGGGTGATTACATATAGTTTTCCTATTTTTGCACCTCCTTTACTAAACATCTTAAAGAGGCTCTGTCACCAGATTTTGCAACCCCTATCTCCTATTGCAGCAGATCGGCGCTGCAATTGAGATAAGAGTAACGTTTTTTTTTTTTTAAAACGAGCATTTTTGGCCAAGTTATGACCATTTTTATATTTATGTAAATGAGGCTTTCTAAAGTACAACTGGGCGTGTTTAAAGTAAAAGTACAACTGGGCGTGTATTGTGTTCGTTACATCGGGGCGTTTTTACTTCTTTTACTAGCTGGGCATTGTGTATAGAAGTATCATCCACTTCTCTCCACAACGCCCAGCTTCTGGCAGTGCAAAGACACAGCGTGTTCTCGAGAGATCACGCTGTGACGTCACTCACTTCCTGCCCCAGGTCCTGCATCGTGTCGGACGAGCGAGGACACAGAGGCACCAGAGGCTACAGTTGATTCTGCAGCAGCATCAGCGTTTGCAGGTAAGTAGCTACATCGACTTACCTGCAAACGCCGATGCTGCTGCAGAATCAACTGTAGCCTCTGTGTCCTCGCTTGTCCGACACGATGCAGGACCTGGGGCAGGAAGTGAGTGACGTCACAGCGTGATCTCTCGAGAACACGCTGTGTGTCTGCACTGCCAGAAGCTGGGCGTTGTGGAGAGAAGTGGATGATACTTCTATACACAACGCCCAGCTAGTAAAAAAAGTAAAAACGCCCGATGTAACGAACACAATACACGCCCAGTTGTACTTTTACTTTAAACACGCCCAGTTGTACTTTAGAAAGCCTCATTTACATAAATATAAAAATGGTCATAACTTGGCCAAAAATGCTCGTTTTAAAAAAAAAAAACACGTTACTCTTATCTCCATTGCAGCGCCGATCTGCTGCAATAGGAGATAGGGGTTGCAAAATCTGGTGACAGAGCCTCTTTAAGTGTGTGAGATTAAAAAAAAAAAGGTCCGCACCATCATATCTCAAAGGCGTTTCTCCCCTGCGCCAGTTGTGCAATGTAATTTATTTTATTATCTATAAAAGTCTGTTTATTGTGCAGGTTTCAGCTTCTAACTGTTTATAACTGGGTAGATGAAGTTCTCCACAAAAATTACTTCAATATCTATTTGCCTTAGTAGTATACTTTTTGTTGATTTTAATAATTTGGAGGCTTATAATTAACTCCTATCAGTATGTTATTGTTGTTTCTCCCTCCATTTATTTCTACCCATATGGACTACACATTTTAATTTATCTCCCATATATCATTACGTAGGGTGAGCTTTACGCACCTTCCCATCATGTTTATGTGCAACATTTAGCGTGAACGTCTGGAAAGCACCCGATGTACATGCTAAACATGTCCATAGGGCTTCATTAGTGTGTTCTTTTGGCCTCTGTCATGCTAATATACCTTTTCTTAAAGGATGGAATAGCAAAGCAGAGGTTTTTTTTTCAACATAGCAGTATATGGGTGATGGATGCTACTGTATGGCATCTGTCACAGGTATACGTTAAACATACAGTATATGTCAGATAGCTTCCTCAGGGTCGGAGTCGCATCAGAAGCGCTTTGCCCCGGGACTCCAGCCCTCAGGAAGCTCCCATCACTGTTGGTATACGGATATTGTCAAGAGCTTCTCCAGGGCTGGTATCTTGGGAGAGAACACAAACGATGCTCTGCCTGGCAACTTTGACCTTGGGGAAGCTATCTGACATAAATGTTTAACGTATGCCTGTGACAGATGGCATACAGTCGCATACGTCCTGATATCACTGTCCATATATGGATAGTCATGTCAGGGGCTTCCCCCAGGGCCAGAGTCCCGTGCAGAGCTCTTCCGATGCTCTGCCCGGGAATCCGGCATTGTAAAGCTCCTGACATGACTATCCATATATGGAGAGTGACATCAGGAGCTTCCCCAGGCACAGTGCTTCAGGTAGCAATCCGCCCGGGGGTTTTGGGTGATGTATCCCACTCTGAACTTAGATGTAATGGATAACAGGTGGATCCTGCGTGTTAGAGACATGCATGACCCGATGACACTGAACCGCTCAGTCCCGCAGACCTGACACTGTACATCCTGGCGGGAAGTTTCTTAGTGCCCCAGGACGTACAGTTACTGAGTGGTTCCCGGTGCACACTGTCGGTGACAGTGTGCACCGGGAACTGGGAGGTTAGCTGTCTCCAACAGCTGACACTCCACTGTTGCCAGCCAGAGGTTAATTAACCCCTTAAATTGCGAGCGCCGCATTTAGGGGATTTGTAGCAGATCGGCAGCCCCCATGATGCGATTGTGAGGGTTGCCGATGATTGTCAAGGCAACTGGAGGCCAGACAATAGCCTCCGGGTCTGCTTATGAGGACCAGCTGGAGGTGGTCAGCGTCACAATGACATTTATAATACATTACACTACGTAGGTGATCAGTGCTGCAGGTCTTCAAGTCCCCTAGTGGAACAAAAAAAAAAACGTTAATAAAAATGTTTTATAAAAGTGTAAAAATAAAAATTAGAAGTTAAAAAAACAAACATTTTTATTTTCCTATAATAAGTCTTTTATTATAGGAAAAACATTAAACCGTTAAAAAAAGTACATGGATTTGATATCACCGTGTTTGTAACAACTCAAACCATAAATCTATAACGTTATTCTTCCCGCACGGTGAACACCGCAAAAAAAAGAAATGATAAGTAATGCCAGAATTGCTATTTTTGGGTCACCACCCCTCCCAAAATATAGACTAAACAGTGATAAAAAAGTCGCATGTACCCCAAAAGAGTACCAATAAAAACTACAACCCGTCCTGCAAAAAACAAGCACGCAGGTTTTTGACGTAAAGATAAAAAGGTTATGGCTCTCAGAATATGGTGACACTAAAATAATATATATATTTTTATTTTTTTTTAAAAGTGATTTTATTGTGCAAATGCTGCAAAACATAAAAAAAACGGTACCGCCGTAATCCTATGGACCCGCAAAATAAAGTAACATTTTCATTTATAGCCCATGGTGAATACTGTAAAAAAAGAAAAATTACAAAAAATAAGAGAAGAATAAAAAAACATTGTTAGAATTTACGGTTTTTGGTCACCTTGCTTGCCAAAAAATGGAACAAAAAGTGATCAAAAAATCACATGTACCCCAAAATGGTACCAATAAAAACTACAGATTGTCCCGCAACAAATAAGGCCTCACACCGCTCCGGTGGAGAAAAAAAAAGTTCTGGCTCTCAGAATATTGCGATGCAAAATGTGCAGAGTGTTCCAAAAGCGGAAAAGATTGGGCACCATTTATCAGTGCGACACTGGCTACACATCTGTGGATAATTATTTATTTACCCCATTATTATACCCCGATATACACCGCACAGCTTACATATGACCCCCACATTATAAACTGAAATACCAGTAAATCCCCAAACAGAACAGCTACCAAGCTAAATCTGTGCTCCAAAAGCCAAATGGCGCTCCCTCCCTTCTGAGCCTTACAGCGTGCCCAAACAGCAGTTTACGTCCACATATATGGCATCGTCATACCCGGGAGAACTCGCTTAGGGGCTCGTCTACACGTAACGGGACTGCTGCAGAAAATTTCTGCAGCAATTCCGTTGAAAGTAGCAGACTTTCTGCTGTGGCAAAAAATGCACCATTTCTTGCGTTTTTAACTGCAGAAAATGTTGCATATTTTGCTGCGTATTTCTCAATGCTGGGAGATGGTGACATCTCCTCTGAAAAATACAGCAATTCACTCCACTTTCCGCAGCAGGAATTGACACGCTACGGTCCGAATAAAACGCACCGCGGGTCAATTTCTGCTCTGAATATTTACACAGTGTGTGGATAAGATTTGTTAAATATCACCCGCTTTGCTGCTACTGTATTCTGCTGTGTATTTTCCGTCTGCAATTCCAGATGGAAACTACGCAGGAATTCCGCTACATGTGGAGGTGTGGAGGAGCCCTAACATTTTGAGGTATTTGTCTTTAGTGGCAGAAACTGGGCACAACATATTGTGCCCTAAAATGGCATATAAGTCTAAAATTGCAATTTTCACTTTGCACCATCCGCTGCGCATTAACCCCTTCGCGCACCATGACGTAATAGCACGTCGTCGTCTGGGGGGTGATGTATGGAGCGGGCTCACATGCTGAGCCGCTCCATACACTGCGTGTGTCAGCTGTGTATTACAGCTGACACACGGGACTATAAGGACAGGAACAGCGATCGCGCTGTTACAGAAGCCTGTAAAAATGATAATATACTGCAATACATTAGTATAGCAATGTATTTTAACAGCGATCTAACTTTTTCTAATTTTTCTTCTAAGGTAATGTAAAAAAATTAAGCAAAATTGGTATCGCTGCTCCCTTACAAGTCCAAACTATTACAATATACCATTATTTAACTTGCACGGTGAACGCCGTAAAAAATAAAGAATTTAAAACACCAAAATCACAGTTTTTTGGTCACCTTAGCTCTAAAAGAAAATATAATAAAAAGTGATCAAAAAGTTGTATGTACCAAAAAATGGTACCAATAAAAACTACAGTTTGCCCCGCAAAAAATAAGCCCTCACACCGCTCAATCCACCAAAATTCAAAAAGTTATGGCTCTCAGAATATGGTGAAATTAAAAATATATTTTTTTAACAAATAGTTTTTTTCTCTGTAAAAGTAGTAAAATATAAAAAAAACAAATTTGGTATCACTGTAATCTTATTGAGACGCAGAATAAAGTAAGGTTTTCGTTTTTACCGCAAGGTGAAAGCTGTAAAAACAAAACCCAAGAAACAATGGAGGAATCACAGTTTTTTCCAATTTCAGCCCGCAAATAAATTTGTTTCAGTTTCCCAGTACATTATGTCGTACTTTAAATAGTGTCAATAGAAACTACAACTCCTCCTGCAAAAAAAAACTTCCTCACACCACACTTGATGGAAAAATATAAAAGTTATAGCTCTTGGAGCGCGGGGAGTGAAAAACGAAAATGAAAAAGCAAAAAAATGGATCAGTTCAGAAAGGGTTAATTAATTTCTAATGGAAAATAAATACATTTATGACCACATGTGTGGTATTGCTTTACAAATGTTGGGGCGCTTTTTCTCCTTTATCCCTTTTTTCACGGCCTTAGGCCTCGTGCACACTTCCGACACAGTTTTCACGGCCGCTTGTGACGGATCCGTGTGCCCGTTTTAGCGGCCGTGTGCACTCCTGTGTACATTCCATGTTTCCGTTTCCGAGCGCCGAGCATGGTACTGTCCAGGGTGCTGAAAGAGTTAATGGGCTGCACTGATCGGCGGTAACTCTTTCAGCACCCTGGACAGTACCATGCTCGGCGCTCGGAAAATAAAATTTTAATGTAATAATTTAAAAAAAAATAAGTTCATACTTACATTCCTCCTGTCCGACCTCCAGCGATGACGTTTCATCCATGTCGGCGCTGCAGCCAATCACAGGCTGTAGTGGCGGTCACGCATGTCAGGATGACGTCAGAAGGCCGGCCTCCAGGGATGACGCTTCATCCCACGTGACCGCCTCTGCAGCCAATCACAGGCTGCAGCAG
Source organism: Rhinoderma darwinii (assembly GCF_050947455.1). NCBI lineage: Eukaryota > Metazoa > Chordata > Amphibia > Anura > Rhinodermatidae > Rhinoderma > Rhinoderma darwinii. The sequence continues at coordinate 237,849,003 of NC_134687.1, read as the reverse complement.
CCTCTGCAGCCAATCACAGGCTGCCGCATCAGAAAGGAAGGTCGGACTGGAGGAAGAAGAGGGACTCGTCACCAAGACAATGACCGGGTACGTATGAACTGCTTTTTATATTATTTTTAATCAGCAGCCTCTTTTCTCTATCAGTGATTGATAGAGACAAGTGGCTGCCGATTAGTGTAATATTTCTGTAATGTATTTCTGCCCGCCCGGCCGTTGCTAGGCAACAGCTCCGTCACACACGGACGGCACACGGATGCCTTCCGTGTGCCTTCAGTTTTTTTGACTGCCGCATTGACTTGCATGGGCCTCACATTCACAGAGTCTCGGACCAAAGTAGAACATGCTCTACTTTGGATCGGAACGGAGCAACGGGACCATCAAAAAAACTGAAGTGTGCATGGCCCCATTGAAATGAATGGGTCAGGGTGCTAGCTGTCAGAAAAACGGATAGCACCCTGAAGGAAAAAACTGAAGTAAAATATATTTTTTTTAAAAAGGAGGCCTGAAAAATTCTCTAGGTGCTCCTTTGCTTCTGAGGCCTGTGCTTCAGTCCATTACCACACTAGGGTAAACATGTGGGATGTTTCTAAAAACTGCATAATCTAGCCAATAAATATTGAGTTACGTTTCTCTGGTAAAACCTTCTGTATTACAGACAAAAATGTATTACAAATGAATTTCGGCAAAAAAAATGAAATTTGTAAATTTCACCTCTACGTTGCTTTAATTCCTGTAAACAACCTAAAGGGTTAAGAAACTTTCTGAATGCTGTTTTGAATACTGTGAGGGTGCAGTTTTTTAAATGGTGTCATTTAAGGGGACTTTCTAATATATAAGGCCCTCAAAGCCACTTCAGTGCTGTACTGGTCACTGAAAACATAGCCTTTTGACATTTTCTTGAAAATGTAAGAAATTGCTGCTAAAGTTCTAAGCCTTGTAACGTCCTAGAAAAATAAAAGGACATTAAAAAAAAACAATGCAAACAGAAAGTAGACATATGGGAAATGTTAACTAGTAACTATTTTGTGTGGTATTACTATCTGTTTTACAAGCAGATACATTTAAATTTAGAAAAATGATAATTTTTGCAAATTTTATCAAAATTTTAGTGTTTTTCACAAATAAATATTTCATTTATCGACCAAATTTAAAAATACAATATGTGACGAGAAAATAATTTCAGAATCGCTTGGATAGGTAAAAGCATTGCAAAATTATTACCACATAAGAGAAAATCGGCTGTGCCACGAGGCCAAAACAGCATGAGTCTTCAAGGGGTTAATGTAGCAAGTTAATACATAGCTAGTTCTTCTCTCAGTTGAGATCCTTCAAAGTATTCAAAACAGCATTTAGAAAGTTTCTTAACTCTTTAGGCGTTTCACAAAAATTAAAGCAAAGTAGAGGTGAAATGTATTCTTTTTTTTTTTGCAGAAATTCATTTTTAATCAATTTTTTTGAAACAAAGAAAGTTTTACCTGAGAAACACAACTCAATATTTATTGCCCAGATTCTGCAGTTTTTAGAAATATCCCACATGTGGCTCTAGTGTGCTAATGAACTGAAACACAGGCCTCAGAAGCAAAGGAGCACCTAGAGGATTTTGGGGCCTTCTTTTTATTAGATTATATTTTAGGCACCATGTCAGGTTTGAATAAGTCTTGTGATCCAAAAACAAAGGAAACTACACCCCTTGAGGAATTCATCTAGGGGTGTAGTGAGCATTTTTAACACACAGGTGTTTCATCGATTTTATTAGACTTTGGACGTGAAAATACATTTTTTTAAATTTTTCCAATAAGATGTCGTTTTAGCTAAAAAAGAAATCAATTTCCACCAGGAATAAAGAAGAAAAAGCCAACAACATTTGTAAAGCAACTTCTCCAGTGTATGTAAATACCCCATATATTGTCATAAACTGATGTTTGGGCACACGGCAAGGATCAGAAGGGAAGGAGTGCCATTTGGCTTTTGGAGCACAAATTTTGCTGGATTGATTTCTCGGCACTATGTCGCATTTGCAATGCCCCCGAGGGACCAAAACAGTGAAAACTCCCCAAAAGTGACTCCATTTGGGAAACTACACCGCTTGAAGAATTAAGCTAGTGGTGCAGTGAGCATTTTCATAGAATTTATTAGAATTGGGCAGTGAAAATAAAAACAATCCTTTTTCTTCAATAAGATGTAGCTTTAGCTCAAAATTTTTAATTTCCTCAACAAATAAAGGAAAAAAAAGAACCCCAACATTTGTAAAGCAACTTCTACAGAGTACGGAAATACCTCATATGTTGTCATAAACTGCTGTTTGGGCACACGGCAGAGCTCAAAGGGAGAGGGTTTGTGTCACTGGAGACACACACCTCAACATTATTTAAAAGGGTTATACCTGGTTTGGCGATGCCATATGTGTGGAAGTAAACTGCTGTTTGGGCATATTGTAGGGTTCAGAAGAGAGGGAACGCCATTTGGCTTTTGGAGCGTGGATTTTGCTTGGTAGTAGTTTTGTTGGGAGTTTTACTGGTATTTTAGTTTATAATGTGGGGGCATATGTGAGCTGGGTAGAGTACATCAGGGCATAATAAGGTAGTATAATAATGGGGTAAAAAAACAATAAAATGATCCATAGATCTGTGTTACGCTGTGAAGCAATCCTTTATCCACAGGCCAGTGTCGCACTGATAAATGGTATAGTTTCTTATCTCCCTTTTGGTACACACTCTACACCTTTGCGGTTTGGGGAATTTTGCTGGGAAGTGTTGTCCTGGTATAATGCAGGCTCCCTCGCTTCCAGCAGATATGTTTGGGCCCTCCCCTTCCTGGTTCCCTAATTTTAGGGCTTTGATAAATCGCCGCTTGAAACAGAAGAAATATTCCCCTCGGGCCTGCACAACTGCATATTTTTTCTTTCCTGACATATTGGAGCCCTAACTTATTTTATATTTCATAGACGTACTGTTTGTTTTTTTTTGGGAGGCAAGGTGACCAAAAAACAGCAAATCTGGCATCGTTTTTAAAGTTTTTTTTATATAGCGTCAAAACGCGTTAAATTACATGTTAACGTTATTCTGCGGGTAAGTACGATTCTGGCGATACCAAATTGATAGCACTTTTTTACAACTTTTTGCACAATAAAATTATTTTTGTAAAAGGAATGTATTTTTTCTGCCACCATGTTAAGAGCCATAATTTTTTAATTTTTTCGTCGACGGAGCTGTATGAGGGCTTGTTTATTGCGAGACGAGCTCTAGTTTTTATAGGTACCATTTCTGGATACATGCGACTTTTTGATTAACTTTTTGTTTCAATTTTTGGAAAACAATTCTGGCAATGTTTTTTAGGTTTTTTTTTACGGCGTTTACTGCGCGCGATAAAAAACATAATATTTTTATAGTTCAGGCCATTACGGACATGGCAATCCCAAATATGTATGGTTTATTTATTTTTTTCAATAATAAATGACTTGATAAGGGAAAAAGGGCGATTGTGTTTTATTTAGGTTTTTACTTTTTTGACAATTTTTTTAGACCCACTAGGGAACTTGAAGTTCCAACTGTTTGATTACTGTTCTAATACATTGCACTATCTATGTAGTGCAATGTATTAGAACTGTCAGTCGTTCACTGACAGCAAGACGATTAGGCTCCGCCTCCGGGCAGAGCCTAATCAGCTTCCGTAATGCCAGACCAGGGGGCCATTGCTAGGCCGCCTTTTGCCATAGGAGCAGTCGGCAGCCCTACCATTGCATGGCAGGCTGCCGATTTTCTACAAACCACTAAGATACAGCGATTGCTTTCTATCGCTGCATCTAAGGGGTTAATGGCAGGGATCGGAGCTAGCTCCAGTTCCCGCCGTTACAGCAGGGTGTCCCCTGTAACACACAGCGGACATCTACTGCTGATGACGCCGGCTCAGCTCCTGAGCCGGCACCATCTTGCCGTTGGTACCGGAAGCCTTTTAGGCTCCGCCTCCGAGTGGGGCTTAGGAGGCTGTTGCAGCTGGCAGACCGGGAGGCCAGTATTAGGCCTCTGGTTGCCTCTGCAGCCACTAGCAACCCAGCGATCACGTTGCTGGGGTGCTGGTGGCTAAAAAACCCTCAGATGCTGCGATCTCTATTGAACACAGCATCTGAGGGGTTAATTGGCCGGATCGGAGGCTAGCTCTGGTCCTAGCCGTTACAGCGGGGTGTCACCTGTAACATACAACTGGCAACGGGGCGGTCATGGTGCAGGCTCAGCACCTGAGCCCGCACTATTGTTGCGAAGTAATGGTACTGCGGTTTGCGGGAACGCCTGCCCGACTGCGCCGTATATATAAGGGAAGGGGTGAAGAAAGGAATTGCTGGGATTTATTATGTTTCATTATATACATTTAGTGTTCCGTATACTACACTAGAGGACTAAATAGATCAGTGCTGTCAGTATTATTACCAAGGCCATTATTGCCAAGGCCTTTAGTTAAAATTAACTTCAATCCATGAGACAATGTTCCTGGACACATTTGAAAGCATACCTAAGATCTACCTGTTTATTAAGGATTATGAGTGTAACTGAGGACATCTGAACATGTTAATCCTTGTACATTTTGTACATTTTATGCTTAGGAGAGAATGTTCAGTTCTTTGTGCAAGATGTTATACATTACTGCATTATTATAATGTTGCAGATTGTCAAGAATGAGAATACAGAATGTAGAGCGTGAGCCCCAGATCAATGCAAGGGCACGGCCAGACGTGGCGGCGTTTTTCCGCTGCAAATGTTGGTGCAGATTTGGGGCAATTACGCAAGGAATCTGCACCAACATTTGCATATTTGACAGGTAATTCAGACGTTGCCGAAAAAACAGCGGACGTGCCACAGATTTCAGTTTTTGCATTGCAAAGGCTGAAATCCGCAGTGAAATTCCGCTTCTTCTCCGCAACAGTCAGTGCATGCTGCGGAGGGAAAATTCTGCACCGCACCCTATGGTCCGCAGCAGAGTTTTCCACAACGTCTGAACTACCTTCCCTAAAAATGTATTGAAACAAATGTAAAAAACGGCCACAGGAGAATTCCACAGCATTTCCGCCACGTCTGGCCGTGCCCTAATAGGTAAACCCATCATTCTGTGCCAACTAATTGCTCTAAATATTATATTGGGAGGGGGATTCAAAGGTCTTAGACTTTGCAGTATCAGCAGTATTGCTCCATAGCTGTTGCTGGAACATTAAAGGCTATGTAAACCTTTGAAAGGCCCAAAAAAATGTTTTAATAAAAAGGTGTATCAGTGTGTTTTGTGAATTTTTGTAAATACTTTTTATTACAAATTTGTTTTTACTTTTTTAGATACAGCTTCTCCATACAGAGCAGCTGTATCTAGCTAGCGCTTTTCACTGAATCCGTCAGCCTTGCGTACCTGACGGGTTCAGTGTCACCTGTAAACTATCACATCTAAGTTATGAACTTAAAGTTTTTTTGCCTTTCAAAGGTTTACATAGTCATTAAGAGAATGTGCAACTGCATCAGTTTTGCCCAGAGTCTTTCCTATAATAGTTAGTTCTGTAACAAGTGACTCTTCATTATACAGATCCTTCCCAATGAATTAGAATATCATCAAAAAGTTAATTTATTTCAGTAATTCAATTCAAAAAGTGCAACTCATATTATATAGATTCATTACACACAGAGTGATCTATTTCCAGCATTTTTTCCTTTAATGTTGGGGATTATGACGAACAGTTAATGAAAACCCAAAATGTAGTGTCTCAGAAAATTAGAATATTAAATAAGCCCAATATCAAAAATTATTTTTAAAACCGAAATGTCGGCCTACTGGAAAGTATGTACAGTATATGCCCTCAATACTTGGTCGGAGCTCCTTTTGCATGAATTACTGCATCAATGCGGCGTGGCATGGAGGCGATCAGCCTGTGGCACTGCTGAGTTGTTATGGAAGCCCAGGTTGCTTTGATAGCGGCCTTCAGCTCGTAGGCATTGTTGGATCTGGTGTCCCTCATCTTCCTCTTGACAATACCCCATAGATTCTCTACGGGGTTTAGGATAGGCGAGTTTTCTGGCCAATCAAGCACATCGATACTGTGGTTATTAAACCAGGTATTGGTACTTTTGGCAGTGTGGGCAGGTGCCAAGTCCTGTTGGAAAATGAAATCAGCATATCCATAAAGCTTGTCAGCAGTGGGAAGCATGAAGTGCTCTAAAATTTCCTGGTAGACGGCTGCGTTCACTCTGGACTTGATATAACACAGTGGACCAACACCAGCAGATGACATGGCTCCCCAAACCATCACTGACTATGGAAACTTCACGCTGGACCAGAAGCAACTTGGATTGATGCCTCTCCACTCTTCCTCCAGACTCTGGGACCTTGATTTCCAAATGAAATGCAAATTTTACTTTCATCTGAAAACAGGACTTTGGACCACTGAGCAACAGACCAGTCCTTTTTCTCTTTAGCCCAGGTAAGACGCTTCTGACGTTGTCTCTAGGCATGCGACAGTTGTAGCCCCTGTCCTGGATACGTCTGTGTGTGGTGGCTCTTGAAGCACTGACTCCAGCTGCAGTCCACTCCTTGTGAATCTGCCCCAGATTCTTGAATTGCCTTTTCTTGACAATCCTTTCAAGGCTGTGGTTACCTCTGTTGCTTGTGCACCTTTTTCTACCACACTTTTTTTCCCTTCCTCTCAACTTTCCATTAATATGCTTGGATACAGCACTCTGAACAGGCAGCTTCTTTAGCAATGTCCTTTTGTGGCTTACCCTCCTTGTGGGGGGTGTCAATGACTGTCTTCTGGTCAACTGTCAAGTCAGCAGTCTTCCCCATTATTGTCTGGTCTACTGAACCAGACTGTTTGACCATTTAAAGGCTTAGGAAACCTTTGCAAATGTTTTGAGTTGATTAGATTAGAGTGTGACACCATGAGTCTACAATCTTCAACTTTTACCCAAAATTCTAATTTTCTGAGACACTAAATTTTGGGTTTTCATTAACTGTTAGCCATAATCCTTACCATTAAAAGAAAAATATGCTGGAAATAAATCACTCTGTGTGTAATGAATCTATATAATATGAGTTTCACTTTTTGAATTGAATTACTGAAATAAATTAACTTTTTGATGCTATTCTAATTCATTGAGAAGGACCTGTACTAACTCACATTTCAAGTCTTGTCAGACTGCTACAGCTATACGATATGCAACAGTATATACCAATAAAGCAATACAATCTAGCGTACACTTTTATTCTTTAAAAAAATAAAAATATATATATGTGTATATATATTTAGAAAAACTACTTTTGAGTGAGTTAAAGCAGGTGGGGATTCGTGAAACGTCACATTGAGCTCCTATATTTATTTGTTTTTTTATTAAGGAATGACCTCATAAGTCTTTCTGCTCTTGTGCACTCAGTTGGCCACTGGGGGCTCATCCAAAGGTGAGTTCATTCCATCTTTTCACTTGTTGTGGTGCCATGTGGTGGTGTCTGTTGCTATGGTGCTGCACTTGTGGGAGGACATGGCCCAGAGCCAAAGTTAGCTTGGCCTTGCAGCAGGGGTGCTTCTGGGACTCTGGGTTGCTCCCTCTGCGGGTGTGGTATTGTAGTGGTGGGCCTTGCCATGTGGTGCTGCAACCAATAGAGTAGGGACCCACTTAAAGAGGCTCTGTCATCACATTATAAGTGCCATATCTCCTACATAATCTGATCGGCGCTGTAATGTAGATAACAACAGTGTTTTTTATTTTGAAAAACAATAATTTTTGAGCAAGTTATGAGCAATTTTAGATTTATGCTAATTAGTTTCTAAATGCCCAACTGGGTGTTTTTTTAATTTTGACCAGGTGGGCGTTGTAAAGAGAAGTGTATGACGCTGACCAATCAGCGTCATACACTTCTCTCCATTCATGTGCATTTGTACTCAGCACAGCGTGATCTCGCTGTGTTGTCACATACACCCACATTAACTTTACTGAAGTGTCTTGGGAGTGAATATACATCACCTCCAGCCAGGACGCAATGTCTATTCACACTCCCGACACTTAGGTAAAGTTTGTGTGGGACTTAAAGGGAATGTGTTGCTAGAAATTTTTTGTTTTTTTGTTTTAGTTAAACAAATATTATTTGAGTGATTACACATTGTTTTAATTTGTAAAAATTTTTCACAAGTCAGGAAATATTATAAATTAAATTCAAATTTATAACATTTCCATGTGCTGGGCACTAGAGGGAGCACTTCCCAAAATTGCAGCATGGTCAATGTGGTAAGCAACCTCATTGCTTTATGCTGCAAATTTGGGGTAGACACACTCGCTCTAGTGTCCTCACACAATCCCCCTTCCCTTATCCTGGCTAGTGCCAGGAGAAGGAGGGGGTTGAATCTTCAAACCTCCTACACTGTGAGCCGCCATTTTCTGAGCGAATACACAGTGTAGGAGGATTAGATACAGTGCTAAGCAGACAGTATAAGGGTATGTTAACACGGCAGCGTCCGTTACGGCTGAAATTACGGTGCTGTTTTCAGGAGAAAACAGCACCGTAATTTCAGCCGTAATGGCATGTGCAGGCGTCTTTCGCTGCGTCCATTACAGACGTAATTGGAGCTGTTTTTTCATGGAATCCATGGAAAACGGCTCCATTTACGTCTGAAGAAGTGACAGGCACTTCTTTGATGCGTGCGTCTTTTTTACGCGCCGCCCTTTGACAGCGGCGCGTAAAAAAAATGACCGTCGGCACAGAACATCGTAAAACCCATTCAAATGAATGGGCAGATGTTTGCCGACGCTTTTGAGCCGCATTTTCGGACATAATTCGGGGCTAAAACGTCCGAATTCCGTCCGTAAATAGTGTGTGTGAACCCAGCCTTACACTAACATACACGAACATAATACACACATCACATACACAAACATAACTTACCTGCTACTGCTGCCGCTGCCGCCTCCGCTCCTATTCCTTGTGCCCTCGCATATGGCCGGAAGCCACGGCCGGAAGTCGTCATCTTACTGTCCGGCAGCGGCTTCCGGTCCACATGAAAATGGCGCCGGATTTTGCTCTGCTAACGAGCTTTGTTTTGGTCTGTGTGGGAGCGGCGCATGCGATTGAGGATGATTTCCATGCAGCATTGCTTATGATGTGCCTTTCATTCAAAAGGATTTGGTGAGTGCAATATCTTCATGGTAATTTGAGTGCTCTACCTTTTGCTGCCCAATACACTATATGCAGGGGGGGGGGCGTATTTGTCTCTTTGTGTTTCTGTATATGCTGTTTTTAATGATTATTCAAACGTTGACACCCCTAAAGATTCCTTCAAGTAGTTTTTTGCTTATCGCTCCAAGCAGTTCACAGTAGTACAGAGAGAAATACCCAATACAGACCACAGTGGCGACCACAGCCCTATTGCACACTTTTACGTAGCTTCTTCTGGGGGCACAATACCCCATCTTTTAATATTTTTTAATTATATGATAAAAAGAATAAAGGTGTTTTTATGGGTATTATACAATGTGGTTTTGAGCCCTTTTCTCTGCAGGTTTTTTTTGGACCCTCCTCAACATTGAAATTGCAACACCAGGAAGGGCAAGCCGATTTATGCAAATCGAGAAAGTAGCAGGTGTCGCTTAGATCTGCAAATGATCACTTTTTAAAGCACCTATCTCCAATCTGTGGCATGTGGGAGGGGCATAATAGCCAGATTAATAGCAAAGTTTTTTAGCCCCATGAAACCTCAAATATCAGATCAAGTGGCGGGGGATGATAGTGCGATGCCTCCTGTTCGTCGGCGTGCCTCTTATCGCCACTTGTTGCAAACTGAGTGGGACAGAATCCATCAACTGAGAGACCTTGGTTTATCACTCCGGCAGAACGCTACGGGCCGTGGCTGAGATGCCAGCACTGTTCAACGTTGCGTGTCCTGGAGGTTAGGAGAACAATGACGAAGGGGAATGACAGCAAGAGCTGCGCGGAGGCGAAACTCTACACAGATGGATCGTCTGATTGGAAGAATGCCGTGTAGTTATCCATTATGTACTGCAAGTAAAATTGGACATCACATCCCAAGCCTAAAGTGGCAACCAGTGTCGACACAAACCATCAGAAGGCATTTGCATGACATTGGGCTATGAGCCAGAAGTCCAGTTACAGGTGTTCCATTGATCACATGCCACCGCTCTCAAAGGCTATCATGGTGCACATCAAGATGACAATGGAGGCTGGAATTGAGGTCTATTCTCTACAGCGATGAGTCCCGCTATTGTCTCGGACGCAGTGATAGCCAGAGATTGGTCTGGAGACCACGTGGGCAACGCCATGAAGAGGCCTTCACAAGGGAACGTCACACCAGTCCTACTCCCGGGATTATAGTGTGGGGTGGCATAATGTACGGTAGCTGGACCCCTCTAGCCTTCATTTTAGGTACACTAACAGCTCAGAGTTACATTGATTTGGTCGTGGAACCAGTGGTATGGCCATTTCCCTAAAGTGTCCCAGAAGCCGTTTTTCAACATGACAACGCCAGGCCGCATGTTGCTTGTGCTACTAAATGTGCTACCATGGCCTGCAGGGTCTCCGGAATTGTCTCCCATTGAGCACATCTGGGACGTCTTTGGTCGGCAATTGCAAAGGGAGCTGTCAGCAGCCAATCTTGATAATTTGCAGTGATCAGCGTGATCAGACAACCATTAATAAACTCATTGATAGCATGCCAAGGCGTGTAAGTGTGTGTATTTCTGCATGTGGCGCTCATACTCTATTCTGAATAAAATTGCAGAATTTGCATACCATTAACATGTCTATTGATCCTGTGATTTCCACAATTCCAAAACTTTTCCTTCTTGGTGTTGCAATTTCAATAAGTGTAGGTATTTGATGGGCTCCTCTGTTTATTATATTGTTGTAAGGCCCACTATTTATAGGTTTATTATATTTTTTTTTTACGAAAGATTAAGATTATATATCTGAGTATAACATTACTTTTAGTCATTTTAAATGTATTTAAATTCAATATCCTACATTAGTACTACATATAAATGTGGTTATACACATATGGTTATAAGTAGTTCTTATATAACTAGTACATTTTTTAGTGGTTGTATGAGTTAGAATATAGAAATGTTCTTTTATCAAATAATATAATCAATCATTAAGCGTAACACTAGATTATCACCCCAATTGTCAAGTCTACCATCAACAAATGAAGACAAAAATTGTTTAACTATGAACTAAATATTTACATAAGCAGTACATTAGGAGGACTGTATTTATAGCCATTCCATGTCAGATATCACTCGTTCAAAATCTCCTGCTATAAACACGATGGAATTGCGCTGCACCGCACCTGTAGGCATACAAATAGGGTACTCCCCTCAATTTCTGCTGTTGTAAAACTTATGTCTATACCATATTCCATTGGCCAGAATCTTTAAAAAAAAAAGAAAGAGGCCAAATGATATACAGCCCCTTCACCATAAGTAGCAGTAATGAGGAAGAAACATATTTGTAAAATTCACATTACACTAGGCGGTAATCATGGATAGAAGAGTTTTTGGCTGGGCTGCTGGCCCTCAATTTGTCTGTAGAAGTGCTAAGTAGCAATGTCTTCTAATTGGTGACAGTTTATTCCTGTTGGCTGACATACAACATTCTACAGCCAACATTTAAACTATTCACCAATAGCTGTCTAGTATTTATGAGGGTATGTTCAGACTCAGAGTCAAAAACGTCTCAAAATACGAAGCTGTTTTCAAGAGAAAACAGCTCCTGATTTTCAGACGTTTTTTGTGCCACTCGCGATTTTCGCTGCATTTTTTACGGCCATTTTTGGAGCTTTTTTCAATAGAGTCTATGGAAAACGGTTCCAAAAACGTCCCAAGAAGTGTCCTTTTCATTCATCCTTTTCAGTGCTGTTGCGCGAATCACGCTTGTCCCATGGAAGTGCTTCCGTGTGACATGCGTGGTTTTCACGCACCCATTGACTTCAATGGGTGCGTGATGCGCGAACAATGCACAAATATAGGACATGTCGTGAGTTTTTCGCAGCGGACTCACGCTGCGCAAAACTCACGGACTGTCTGCACTGCCCCATAGACTAACATAGGTCCGTACAACACGCGTGAAAATCACGCGCGTTGCACGGACGTTATACACGTTCGTGTAAACAAGCCCTAAGTCTAAGTATTGGCCATGTACTATTCTGCAGAGGAATTGCCATATGTCTGTAAGGGCCTGTTCACACAGAGTATTTTGACGAGCTTTTTGGAGCAGAAACCTCTCCGCAAAACTCGTCAAAAACCGTCCGAAAATGCCTCCCATTGATTTCAATAGGAGGCGGGGGCGGTTTTCTCAAGCGAGCGGTAAAACCGCCTCGTGGGAGAAAGAAGGGACATGAACTATCTTCGCGCGTTTACGCCTCTGACCTCCCATTGACATCAATGGGAGGCAGAGAAAGCGTATTTTGCTGAGTTTTTGCCCCTAGCACTCAATGGCCGCATAGGCATACTAAGGCATAGTAATAGAGGGAAGGTTCAAAGTGACAAATGCTTGTATTGTTCTCCAAAATATTAAAGTCTCAATGGGAAAAAAAAAAATCCCTGGGAAATATATGAGATTGGTGGTAAAAATCTTTAGATTGTGAGACAGAGGGTTTAAATTCAGACAACTCTCAAAAACTTATGTACAGAAATAATGCTCTACTTTTTTTTTTTTTAAATGACATGCAATGACTTCAAATATATTTCATTAGACATACAAAACAATACAGGCCTATTCTAAGTGCTTAGTCTTCACTATCAATAGCTTAAAGAGGCTCTGTCACCAGATTTTCAAACCCCTATCTCGTATTGCAGCAGATCGGCGCTGCAATGTAGATTACAGTAACGTGTTTTTTTTTTCAAAAACGAGCATTTTTGGCCAAGTTATGACCATTTTTATATTTATACAAATGAGCATTTCTGAAGTACAACTGGGCGTGTTTAAAGTTAAGTACAAGTGGGCGTGTATTGTGTGTGTACATCTGGGCGTTTTTACTTGTTTTACTAGCTGGGCGTTGTGAATAGAAGTGTATGATGCTGACGAATCAGCATCATCCACTTCTCTTCGTTAACACCCAGCTTCTGGCAGTGCACAGACACACAGACAATATAACTGAGGAGATGGAAGTTCAGCTATATAAACAGATGGAGCGGGCTGCACAGGCGGGTACTGTAGTGATAATGGGAGATTTTAATTTCCGGGATATTAATTGGTGTCATGGTTCAGCTTCAACTGCAAAGGGGAGACATTTCCTCAACCTGTTGCAGGAAAATTTTATGGGCCAGTTTGTGGAAGACCCGACTAGAGGTGAAGCTCTGTTGGATCTGGTCATTTCTAATAATGCAGATCTTGTTGGGAATGTCAATGTTCGTGAAAACCTCGGTAACAAGTGATCACAATATAGTTACATTTTACCTATACTGTAAAAAACAAACGCAGGCTGGGAGGGCAAAAACACTTCATTTTAAGAAAGCCAATTTCCCCAGGATGAGGGCTGCAATTCAGAATATGGCCTGGGAAGAACTAATGTCAAATAATGGAACAAATGATAAATGGGAGATTTTCAAATCTACTTTGAGTTATTATAGTGCAAAATTTATTCCTATAGGTAACAAGTATAAACGATTCAAATTAAACCCCACATGGCTTACACCTTCTGTGAAAGGGGCAATACACGACAAAAAAAGGGCATTTAAAAAATACAAATCTGAGGGTACATCTGCAGCCTTTGTAAAATATAAAGATCTTAATAAAATATGTAAAAAGGTAATAAAATTAGCAAAAATACAAAATGAAAGGCAGGTGGCCAAGGATAGTAAAACAAATCCCCAAAAATTCTTCAAGTATATAAATGCTAAAAAGCCAAGGTCTGAACATGTAGGACCCCTAGATAATGGTAATGGAAAGTTGATCACAGGGGATCAAGAGAAGGCAGAGTTACTAAATGGGTTCTTTAGCTCTGTATATACAACAGAAGAAAGAGCAGCTGATGTAGCCGGTGCCAGTGCTGTTAATATATCAGTTGATATACTGAATTGGATGAATGTAGATATGGTCCAAGCTAAATTAAATAAAACAAATTTGCACAAGGCCCCGGGACCAGATGGGTTACACCCTAGAATTCTTAAAGAGCCTAGTTCAGTTATTTCTGTCCCCCTGTTCATAAAATTTAGAGAATCTCTAGTGACTGGTATAGTGCCAAGGGACTGGCGCAGCGCAAATGTGGTGCCGATTTTCAAAAAGGGCTCTAGGTCTTCCCCGGGTAATTATAGACCAGTGAGCTTAACATCCATCGTGGGGAAAATGTTTGAGGGGCTATTGAGGGACTATATACAGGATTATGTGACAATAAATAGCATTATAAGTGACAGCCAGCACGGTTTTACTAAGGACAGAAGTTGTCAAACTAACCTAATCTGTTTTTATGAAGAGGTGAGCAGAAGTCTAGACAGAGGGGCCGCTGTGGATTTAGTGTTTTTGGACTTTGCAAAGGCATTTGACACTGTCCCCCATAGACGCTTAATGGGTAAATTAAGGACTATAGGTTTAGAAAATATAGTTTGTAATTGGATTGAGAATTGGCTCAAGGACCGTATCCAGAGAGTTGTGGTCAATGATTCCTACTCTGAATGGTCCCCGGTAATAAGTGGTGTACCCCAGGGTTCAGTGCTGGGACCACTATTATTCAACTTATTTATTAATGATATAGAAGATGGGATTAATAGCACTATTTCTATTTTTGCAGATGACACCAAGCTATGTAATATTGTTCAGTCTATGGAAGATGTTCATGAATTGCAGGCAGATTTAAACAAGTGTTTGGGCGTCCACTTGGCAGATGAAGTTTAATGTAGATAAATGTAAAGTTATGCATCTGGGTACCAACAACCTGCATGCATCATATGTCCTAGGGGGAGCTACACTGGCGGATTCACTTGTTGAGAAGGATCTGGGTGTACTTGTAAATCATAAACTCAATAACAGCATGCAGTGTCAATCAGCTGCTTCAAAGGCCAGCAGGATATTGTCGTGTATTAAAAGAGGCATGGACTCACGGGACAGGGATGTAATATTTCCACTTTACAAAGCATTAGTGAGGCCTCATCTAGAATATGCAGTTCAGTTCTGGGCTCCAGTTCATAGAAAGGATGCCCTGGAGCTGGAAAAAATACAAAGAAGAGCAACGAAGCTAATTAGGGGCATGGAGAATTTAAGTTATGAGGAAAGATTGAAAGAATTAAACCTATTTAGCCTTGAAAAAAGACGACTAAGGGGGGACATGATTAACTTATATAAATATATTAATGGCACATACAAAAAATATGGTGAAATCCTGTTCCTTGTAAAACCCCCTCAAAAAACAAGGGGGCACTCCCTCCGTCTGGAGAAATAAAAGGTTCAAGCTGCAGAGGCGACAAGGCTTCTTTACCGTGAGAACTGTGAATCTATGCAATAGCCTACCGCAGGAGCTGGTCACAGCAGGGACAGTAGATGGCTTTAAAAAAGGGTTAGATAATTTCCTAGAACAAAAAAATATTAGCTCCTATGTGTAGAAATTTTTCCTCCCCTTTTCCCGTCCCTTGGTTGAACTTGATGGACATGTGTTTTTTTCAGCCGTACTAACTATGTAACTATGTAACACAGCGTGTTCTCGAGAGATCACGCTGATACGTCACTTCCTGCCCCAGGTCCTGCATCGTGTCGGACGAGCGAGGACACATCGGCACCAGGCGACAGAGGCTACATCGACTTACCTGCAAACGCCGATGCTGCTGCAGAATCAACTGTAGCCTCTGTCGCCTGGTGCCGATGTGTCCTCACTCGTCCGACCCGATGCAGAACCTGGGGCAGGAAGTGACCTCACAGCGTGATCTCTCGAGAACACGCTGTGTGTCTGTGCACTGCCATAAGCTGGGTGTTAACGAAGAGAAGTGGATGATGCTGATTCGTCAGCATCATACACTTCTATTCACAACGCCCAGCTAGTAAAACAAGTAAAAACGCCCAGATGTACACACACAATACACGCCCACTTGTACTTCACTTTAAACACGCCCAGTTGTACTTAAGAAAGGCTAATTTGCATAAATATAAAAATGCTCATAACTTGGCCAAAAATGCTCGTTTTTGAAAAAAAAAAAAACGTTACTGTAATCTACATTGCAGCGCCGATCTGCTGCAATACGAGATAGGGGTTTGAAAATCTGGTGACAGAGCCTCTTTAAATTATTTTTGAGAACAATTGAAGAAATCGAAATGGCGTACCATTGAATCTACAGCTACCGCTACAGGGGAAATGTGTAGCAAGAAATGTCTTCTCCTGGTGCTGACGGCTGATCACCAAGCGTTAGGCCGGCTTCCGTACAAAAAATGGGTTGTCTTGATGAGAAAATCTCTTACTCGAAAGCACAGCAATAATCTCACTATTGAATCAGTGTCTCAATAAAACTGTCACTTTGTTATTGACTGATCATGCTGACACAATTGGGTAGATTTAATACTGTGTCTGGGTCTAGAAAGTGTTGAAAATGCGCCAAATTTTGGTTCAAATTCGAACAGTTTGTCGCCATTTTGATATTTGCACCCCACTGGACACTTTAATAAAAAGTTTAGAAAAGGGGAGTGGCTTAAGATGCACGTATTGATGCACCAATACAAAAATCAGTCAAATCAAAAGTGGTATAACAAAGAGAAAAGTGTCTAACAGGTCATGTATAATGCACCACAATTATCATGCAGCATGCACCGCTGTGGTAAATTTAGCGCATTCTGTGCATGCCTGATCTAAGCTTATACTGTATAACTATTAAACCGTATTAGTAAATGTTAGCCAAATGTTTCTGAGAAGCTAATTCAATAGTGACAACCAATATGGATGCTCTTCCTGTTGTCACTTTTTAAAAAATAGCTGCTGCAACAAAACAGAGACCAAATGTACACAATGTGTATTACATGCGGATTTACTGTGTGTATTTTTCTGCTGCAAAAACAGTACCAGCTAAGTAAATTAGTTGGGTTTTTTCCGCATGCACTTTAAAATCCGCAGGATGTCAATTTACCTGCGTTTCCACTTTGAAAATTGTATCTGACTAGTTTTAAAAATAAAATGCATCAAAGTCTGCAGCATAAAAGCGCACCTAATTCCGCATAAAAATTGAAAAACTGCACCTTAAAACATAAAAAAAGGACTATTAGGTGTGAATTTCACTTGCAGAATTACCAGCGTCTTTGATTGAGATTTTCTGCACCAAATTCCGCAACGTGTGTATGTAGCCTAAGCCAATAAAAGGTAATCACTACACTTTAGCTGCTGCTCTAACATCTACTTATATATGGCCAATTTTATGTATTGGTTGGAAATAGAGATATTGCATTTGCATTAATCTAAAGATCCATAGACTCCATCCATACAGGATCACACTCCCATTAAGCAAATTTATTCCATTCTTAGCACCTGAAAAAAAAACAATCTTCATAGTTAAAATACACTATTGACCAGTGGATAATTGTGAATTGAAAACAGTCTGACATTTAACAAAAGCAGCAACACACATGATCTTTGTGCACACTGTGAAATGTACCCTCAATGAAACCTGACTTCTGCCATTGACGATTGTAGAAATCAGTCCAGAGGTAAACAATACGGGTACCTCTCACATCTGTCAAGTGATCTAATGTCCACGGCATGTTTAATAAAGTGAAGGGTCAGGTGTATGACAACACAACAGTAACCTATTAACATTGCTGTGTACGAAGGTGAAGAATTTATCGGGAGAATAGTTCACTGTGATCTGGCAACCCTGGATTGCCTATACTGCCTCTTCATCACTACTACTACTCCCCCAATTCTCCTCTGGAGCATTACTAGTAAAGATCTTACTTCTCTCCATTCACTGAACCGTCTTCCTATTTTCATGTACCGACACAATTCAGTCATGATAATATCATTGTTTATAAATAGTAATACTCTTATAGTACCAATATTTATATGCCGAATTCTACCTGGCTGAATCTGTTCATTCTGATTTCTAACTTTTTCATACTAAAATAATTGATAGGAAGTATGGTCACATGCATTCTTGTGCAAAATGCTCACAGACATCCGTCTATAAATACTGCTATCCATGGTTGTAACTTCGGCCAAACAATGAAAGCACTAGACGCTACTAATTGTATTTGTAAGAGGCAAAAACATGGCAAAAATGGCTTCATTATTTTATTACGTGGATCTTTTAATATCGGAAATGGAAAATAAAGCAGACAATTTAAATTTATAAGTTGTATGTATGGGTTTTAGCTAATTCTGTACCTTTCACATCCTTATGGCCTGTTAACATCTGCTCTGGAGGCTCCGTTAGGGGCCTCCGACACAGATCAGGCCGAAAATACTGAAAACAATAGAGCAGCTTGCTGCGCTGTTGTTTGCGGTAACACCACAGACACCCTGACGGAAACCCGACGGAATCTATTAAAGTCAATGGGTTCTGTCAGGCACCGTTGGTGTCCATCCTACGGAAGCCCTTATTCTTGAATCAACAGTCATGTACTAGAATCATAGGATGGCATCATACATAGGGCAAGTTCTCTAGCTGTTAAATATTATAATTATGTGAGAATTCATAAAATACTGGTTTGCATTACTTATAATAAACCCATTAATTTACAGATGCAGGTAACGAAACAGGTTTTTATAATGGATTTAAAAGAAATTACTTTTTTTATTATTATTATTTTACTATCACAAGTCATATCTTAAAATTTCAAACTTTTTTCACCTAATGTGGATTTTATCAACAAGACATCAACTGTATCTCATACATTTTATTTTTAGTACAGTGTTGCCTGTTTTAGCAAACCATTTTCAAACACCACTCTTTCTGAGTAAATAGAAGGTGGTCCCTTATTCATAGAAAAGATCGGCTATAAAAAGAGCATCTCTCTCTCTTTCTGGAGGACCATGACAGTCCAATGATTTCAATTATAACTATGCAATGCTTCATGTTCCCTGTGGTGGCACTGCAGGCATATTGGATGCTTGTTGCCAGGTTACCCTGCAGATTACTAATAATTGCTGGGGGTCCAAGCAGCAAGACTCTATTAACCCTACGATCTTTTAACCAGTTTATTTACATGGAGGCCCTTCTATCAAAAAAAATATTTTCCAAAGCGGTCTACCCCTTTAAGTTTGTGAATATGGCCAATTTATTATGACCAGTAGGACATTATACACATAGTGATTTTTATTTATTGGGTTCTTTTTAAAAAGTACAATAGCCATATCCACCAACTGTTCCTCACACAAGGGGTCTCCAAACAGTGCACAATTGGTCAATCCCTATCTCTATATATATATATATAAAAATAAATTTCTGTTGTCTGATGTGTGTTCTCTGTTGCATGTTGTTTATGCACGGCCAAACGACTGGACCAATCTGCACCAAATTTGGCACATAAGTAAATCACGCACTTCCGAAGGTAAAGACCGGGTTTCAGCTCTCTAGGACTAAGGCTAGCCTTAGGTTGAACGGCGCCCTGTGTGGGACTCTCTATTGCCGCCCCCTACACAAACCAAAAATTAACCACATATATAGACACGCTGGAACATATACACTACCGTTCAAAAGTTTAGGGTCACTTAGAAATGTCCTTATTTTTGCAAGAAAAGCACAGTTTTTTTCAATGAAGATAACATTAAATGAATCAGAAATACACTCTATACATTGTTAATGTGCTAAATAACTATTCTAGCTGCAAACGTCTGTTTTTTAATGCAATATCTACATAGGTGTATAGAGGCCCATTTCCAGCAACCATCACTCCAGTGTTCTAATGGTACATTGTGTTTGGTAACTGTGTTAAAAGGCTAATGGATGATTAGAAAACACTTGAAAACCCTTGTGTAATTATGTTAGCACCGCTGTAAACAGTTTTGCTGTTTAGAGGAGCTATAAAACTGACCTTCCTTTGAGCTAGTTGAGAATCTGGAGCATTACATTTGTGGGTTCGATTAAACTCTCAAAATGGCTAGAAAAAGAGAGCTTTCATGTGAAACTCGACAGTCTATTCTTGTTCTTAGAAATGAAGGCTATTCCATGCGAGAAATTTCCAAGAAACTCAAGATTTCCTACAACGGTGTGTACTACTCCCTTCAGAGGACAGCACAAACAGGCTCTAACCAGAGTAGAAAGAGAAGTGGGGGGCCCCGCTGCACAACTGAGCAACAAGACAAGTACATTAGAGTCTCTAGTTTGAGAAATAGACGCCTCACAGGTCCTCAACTGGCAGCTTCATTAAATAGTACCCGCAAAATGCCAGTGTCAACATCTACAGTGAAGAGGCGAGTCCGGGATGCTGGCCTTCAGGGCAGAGTGGCAAAGAAAAAGCCATATCTGAGACTGGCTAATAAAAGGAAAAGATTAATATGGGCAAAAGCACACAGACATTGGACAGAGGAAGATTGGAAAAAAGTGTTATGGACAGACGAATCGAAGTTTGAGGTGTTTGGATCACACAGAAGAACATTTGTGAGACACAGAACAACTGAAAAGATGCTGGAAGAGTGCCTGACGCCATCTGTCAAGCATGGTGAAGGTAATGTGATGGTCTGGGGTTGCTTTGGTGCTGATAAAGTGGGAGATTTGTACAAGGTAAAAGGGATTTTGAATAAGGAAGGCTATCACTCCATTTTGCAACGCCATGCCATACTCTGTGGACAGCGCTTGATTGGAGCCAATTTCATCCTACAACAGGACAATGACCCAAAGCACACCTCCAAATTATGCAAGAACTATTTAGGGAAGAAGCAGGCAGCTGGTATTCTATCTGTAATGGAGTGGCCAGCACAGTCACCAGATCTCAACCCCATAGAGCTGTTGTGGCAGCAGCTTGACTGTATGGTACGCAAGAAGTGCCCATCAAGCTAATCCAACTTGTGGGAGGCCCTTATGGAAGCATGGGGTGAAATTTCTCCCGATTACCTCAGCAATTTAACAGCTAGAATGCCAAAGGTCTGCAATGCTGTAATTGCTGCAAATGGAGCATTCTTTGACGAAAGCAAAGTTTGAAGGAGAATATAATTATTTCAAATAAAAATAATTATTTCTAACCTTGTCAATGTCTTGACTATATTTTCTAGTTATTTTGCAACTCATTTTATAAATATAAGTGTGAGTTTTCATGGAAAACACAAAATTGTCTGGGTGACCCCAAACTTTTGAACAGTAGTGTATACTGTGCATACATAAAGACAGATATTTAGACATACAGGCAAATATACATACACACATTCTGGAATATATACATACAGGTAAATATATAGACGTACAGATACATATACACACACCGGCAGATAAATACACAGACAGGGACATATACAAATACATAAAAGGCACATATATACAAGCACAAAGACACATTCACAAACAGACCCATATATACCCAGTACAGATAATGTAGTAGATTTCACATGCAGTCCTATGTAACACCACAGATAACACACAGTAATAACTGAGTACATATAATGTAGTAGCGTTACCTGCAGTCCTATGTAACACCACAGATAACACAGTGATAACTCTCTGAGTACAGATAATGTAGTAGATGTTACCTACAGTCCTATGTAACACCGCTGATAATACAGTGATAACTCTCTGAGTTCAGATAATGTCGTAGATGATAACTAAACCCACAGACACATATAAACACACACACACACACTCACTCGCACACACACACACACACACACACACACACACACACACACACACACACACACGCATATATATAAGGGCAGCAGAGTATATAAGGGGCAGCAGGGTATATAAGGGGCAGCAGGGTATATAGGAGGCAGCAGGTTATATAAGGGGCAGCAGGACACACAGGGGGTAGCAGTATATATAAGGGCAGCAGGATATATAGGGGGCAGCAGGGTATATAAGGGACAGCAGGGTATGTAAGGGACAGCAGGGTATATAGAAGGCAGCAGGTTATATAAGGGGCAGCAGGTTATATAAGGGGCAGCAGGATATATAGATGGCAGCAGGATATATAGGGGCAGCAGGGTATATAGGGGCAGCAGGGTATATAGGAGGCAGCACAGATATCTTTGTTTTATCTGTTCTACTTTAATATTGAACACACACTTTTACAAAGAGACATAAATACATGCAGACACTAACACAAACACAAACACAGAGACACATACTGTATACACAGAGACACACTTCATACACACACACACACACACACAATGTAACATATACACATACAAACACAGAGACACATACTGTATACCCACTACACATACACACACACACACACACACACACACACACACACACTGTAACATATACACATACAAACACCAAGACACATACTGTATGCCCCACTACACACACACACACACGGATACACACAAACACACACACACACATACACTGTAACATATACACATACAAAGATAGAGACACATACTGTATACAAAGAGACACACACACACACACACACACACTGTAACATATACACATACAAACACAGAGATGCATACTGTATATACAGAGACACACACACACACACACACACACACACACACAAACAAAGAAAAACACAGAGACACATACTGTATACACACACACACACACACACACAGAGATACACAGAGACACTCACCATCTCTCCATGCTGACAGGCTTCAGGATGGGCTGTGGGCGGAGTTTCCTCCTCTGCTCCTCGGCACTTATTTACTCCGTGTGTGTAACTAATAACAGAGCACAGAGTAGAGGCAGAGCCCAGTGGCGCCCCCTAAATTCTTGGAGGGGGCAGCGCCCTGTGCGCACGCACAGCTCGCACGCACAGCTCGTACACCCCTAAGGCTGGCCCTGTCTAGGACCTACCGTTCTTGACATATTCAAAAAAGCAAATATGGCACCACTGGCTTCCACATCAAGGACCTTCCTCCATATCACATCAGATGACCTGTATCAGCCAATAGAAGCTCGCAGGTTCTTCATTTTTAGCCTCACTCACATACACACAGTTTTAGACCAGGTTTCCATAACAACCAAGCAATTTTTCTTTACTCGAAGTGTTACTCGCCGTAAACGAACTGTACATATATTGGATTTGAGTATTCTCATGAATTGAATCCCTTTCATACCAGTCATGCCTCCAAAAAGGAACCCTGCACTTTTAGAAGAAAGACTCCTGTGGCAAAGCGCATGGTTGCTGCCAGAGCTGCTGAAATCTCTCAACAGAACCAAGCCCGTGGATTTCAGCATTCTCATGAATTGAACCCCTTTCAGACCAATCATGCCTCCAAAGAGGAACCTGCACTTGTACTTTATTGGATATGTTGGCTTCATATCAGTAGAAAAGTTTTTAACCACACACACAAACAACAAACAGATAGACCAGTGTGAAGCCGGGTAACTCTGCTATTCTATATTATAAAAGTGAATGTCTGGTTGTCTGTCCTCTATAGGCATTCAAACGCCTGAACCATTTGACCCCAAATTTGGCACATAGGTACATCGGGTGTCCGGGAAGGTTTTTGTAAATGTCCCAACCTTGCCGTTGTTCTCTGTTATCAGCCATTATAGCGAATGTCTGTTTGTCGTCCTCTGTAGGCATCCAAACAACTGAATTATTTGACCCAAAATTTGGCACATAGGTACATCGGGTGTTCAGGAAGGTTTTCGTAAAGGTCCCGACCTTGCTGCTGTTCTCTGTTATTAGCCATTATCACATGATCACGATCCAATACTATAAAAAGTGAATACAGACATTCGCTTTTATAGTAAAGATGTTTTTATCTGGCAGTAGCAGGTAGTGCACTTTACAAGATAATCCTAGATGGGAAGGTACAGGGGAGCAGTTACCCATAGCAACCAATCAGATTATTGATGGCCAGGAGGAAAGCTGCATTACTAGATGCAGAGACTCCTCCTGCCCAACTGCACGCTGATCAAATGCGTCATACTGCTGCTCGAGCTGCTGAAACTTCTCAGCAAACTCTGACTTTCTCAGCAACAGATCAGACAGGTGGCTTTTAGAAGCGCAGAGACTCCTGCCTAAACCCAGGCCAGAAAGCTAGCTGATAGAGCACATCATGATGTTCAGCGTGCTAATGAGTGGGCTTTCATGCATCATGCGGTTTTCAATTATGATCCAACTATAGTCTATGGCCAACTGGTAATAAAACTGCCAATGTTGTTAATCAGCAGGCTCTGTCACAGTGTTATGACTCAATTTCCTACCAGTTTAGCTGTTAGGTATTTAGGAAGTTAAAATTGAAATAAACAGTGTGTAACTTCCGGGTTATATAGGGCTACTAGCGATTTCCCCGTAAACCAAGAAAATGGATTTGCCTCCTGGGCACCATTGGAACAAATCCAATGAACACACAGACAGACCGACCGACACGTTATACCCGGGCAGCGCCGGGTACTTTTTCTAGTTACATATAAAGTGTAATACCATTAGTTAAGTAATAAAGTGTGATTAATGTCAAAACATAGTGATAATAAAAGTAACAAGGAATTACATGTGACGCAGGGGGAACACACCTTGGAAGTATATTAAGTATTGTAGGGTTTGTTAAACACAGTGTTCAGGCGTTCAGTGAGAAGCAAAGGCCCAGAATATTAACAGTCTATCCAGGGTTGCCAAATCTTCAGGAATCTCTCCATAGAGTTGGTGCATATGACATGTATGTTTTAGTAAGACATAATTATGGTGACCCTAGCTTTCACCGTCTCTGCTGAGAGCTGAGGAATGGACAGCCTCTTGGAGAATGACGTGGAGGTCACCCTAGTAATGAGGAGAGTGATTTGTGACCAGAAGGAGGCTACTTTGGGGACATGTCCACCATGTATGGAGTGTAGAACCAAGGTCAGGACAACCTATAGAG
Source organism: Rhinoderma darwinii (assembly GCF_050947455.1). NCBI lineage: Eukaryota > Metazoa > Chordata > Amphibia > Anura > Rhinodermatidae > Rhinoderma > Rhinoderma darwinii. The sequence goes on along the minus strand of NC_134687.1, from coordinate 237,824,084 downwards.
AAGAGTGGATGATTCAGTGAGGGTATGGCTGCATAAGAATTGACTATCAGTGCCTTGTGGTCATACAGCTCCTCTATTAAAATAACAAAAAAAACATGGGGGGTCAGTTTCCGCCATGTTAATTTTCAGAGGTAGGATATTATGTAAGAGAATCAGTACACCTCTCTGCTTTTTGGTTGCTTTAAAAGCATAGAATCTAGTATACTGTGGATGGAAATATATAGAAGCTAAATCTGTAAAAATGTGTATCTTGAATGAAAATGAATTCCGGCTTATGTCTAAGGTATTGTAGAAAGGCTTTACATCTTGTAGGTTAGCTGGAGATATTGCTTAAGCTAATCGCAGGGGACACGGAGCTCAGAAGGAAACGTCAGTCCCAAACTACTTTTTGTGATTTAAGAGGCAAAAAAATTCTGTTGGTTAATGAAGAAGAAAATTTACTTTATTTGATGGCAATATAGTCCTGTAAATAGCTACTCCCTAGCTGTTAATATATAGTATATGGAACGAATAGTCTTCAGAAACGGTAAAAGGCTGTGTTAGTTTTTCTGGCTAAAACTTTATAGTTTGGTCTACGCTACAGTAGTGACAACACATTGTTTAACTAATAGATGCTAATAAATATATTATTTAAATCATTTTAAGAAAGGATATGAAAACGTAGACAACCCCACTATGTGTATCTTCAGAACTAGGAGACACAAGAAGTCATTGACAGCCAACAATGCAGGAATACACAAAGGGCCACTTATAAGATACAGTTCTCTCTATACTTTTACAGTATAAATGACTTGCGCATGTGATTGTGAATTTAGGTCCAAAAGACTGGGAATATATATGCATAAGGCACTTTTGGTTATGAAGATTGCCTTTTTTCCACCATTGAAGCTTCATAGTACTTCTTAAATAAATATCCATTGCTAGGTCACTCAGTCGACCTGACCCCTTTGTCATAAGGCTAGGACACTGCTCCTGTGTGTCTGTGTCTCAGCTATGTGGGAGGGAGTTTGAAATAAAAGCTATTTTCAGATAAAAAGAGACCTTGAAGCTAAATATCATCAGACAAAAGGATGAGGCAGGATCTGTTGCTGCCATATTATAATCTCGATCCTTTCAGGAACAAATGCTTTTGTCTGAAAACAGACAGAGAACTGAAAACCCATGGGAACTCCTCCTTTCCCGGATAATTTAACTATTGCAGCTTTAAAAGCCATTTACTACTGAAATAAGAGTATAAAATGGCTTTAAACAGGAACTGTGTCCAAGTTCACTTAGCCACATATGGTACCAATGGTTCTTTCATCTCCTACGTGGAATTCACGTGTAAAAGCATGTCTTTGATTTCCATTTATCAATTTTTTTTTTAGAATTGTATGTTTTATTCCTAACTAACAGCAAAGAAAATACTCAAATATGATGCTGACTTGGGTTAGAATAAACATCATAATTCTCTCCTTATTAGAGTATATGGATATCATAGAGAGGGTCTCCTACTCAGGACCAGCCTCTGAGCCACAGACAAAAGCCGCAATTTCATTTGTATGGGTCCCATGTAATTATTAATTTTCCCTTTATTTATATATTTCTGTTGCTTATATAGCACAGACATATTCAGCAGCGCTGTACAGAGATTGACATCATTCACATCAGTTTCTGTCCCTTATGGGGCTCCCAATTTTATTTCCCTATCTCAGACACTCACAATTTCATAGGAAGCCAATTTAATGGGATGCCAATTCATATATCAGTATGTTTTCAGTGTGGGAGGAAACCGGAGTATCCAGAGGAAACCCATGCAAACACTGTATCAACTGGTATAGGGTTGCATGTATCTCCTCCTGGCAATCACAGCTGATCGCCGGGGGTTAGAGAAGCTCTAAGAGGGGGCAGTCCAGTTGGAATAACCCCTTTAATGTATATATTTAGCAGTCTTCCTATTCTTCATGCTTTTTGTTATACACATATTATACATCAGTATTTTCTTCAAGGAAATTTACATCTTTGGGGACTGGGACAATTTTAATATATATATATATATATATATATATATATATATATATATATGTGTTCAAAAATAGACAACACTCCCAGTTAGAGGTGAAAAATAAAGCGCTTTTACTAGCCCTGGTGCCAAGGAGTGCTGTCCATTTTTGAACCCCTATATTGAATTGGGGACAACGGTTAAGTCCCTGGTACGTGCCCCTGCCTTCATTACCTGTGTTGCTGGATGGTGGACTTTTATATATATATATATATATATATATATATATATATATATATATGTATATATATATATATATATATATATATATATAGTCGAGTCACATTATTATGACCACCAGCTAATATCCAGAGTAACCGCCGTGTGGAGCACGGACAGCAGCTAGACGGGCTGGGAGGGACTCAATAAGGTGCTGGTAGGTTGTCTCAGGTATCTGGAGCCATGCTGACTGCAGTGTAACCCACATTTGCTGGAGGGTGCGTGAGGGAGGATCCATAGAGTGATTTTTTTTTTTTTTAAATTACAATTCGATTGGAAAAATAATTTGAATATAAATCAAAGAGTATAACTCAATACCCCTGAATAGAGCCAAATGAAAAGGACAATAGTACTAAACGCGAGCAAAACACGTAGCTCAATTAACTAAGTAGCACGTATATCCAAATGCAAAATCAGGGCAATAGCTATGTTGACAGCCACCAATCTAACACTTAGTGTGGAAATAAGTTTAAAGTGCTGAAAAAACCCTTTTTGCTAAGAAAAAGTACGTATGCTGAAGAGACACTCATACCCATTGTAACAAATGCCTTCTCTCGTGTCAACCCCGACGCGCGTTTCGGCCCGGAAGCCTACGTCTAGTAGCCCCCTGGTTGATTTTCACAGTGAGCTGCTCCACTGTAGCATGTCGTTCGGCCCTCGCGCACCTTTGTAGCCGACGCTCACCTTTCACATCAATGGCACGTGGTGCTCCGCAGTTTCCTTGTCGGTTATTCCCAATGGTGCCATTTGTCCACTCACTATATACTTTCACCACAACAGCACGCAAACAGTTCACAAACTGCGTTGTTTGAGAAATACTGCCACCCTTGGCCTGAATGCCAATTATCATCCCTTTTTGTAACTCTGTTGCCATGGGTAACAGGGGTGATTTATCAATGAGTGATATGTGTTCAGACAGCCTATCTTACACCTTATATACCCACCAAGCTAGCCCATGACTCATCACTTCCTTCATGGGCTACGCGCTGCCGACGTCAAAAGTAGGAGGTGGTCATAATAATGTGAGTCGGCTGTGTATATAGTATGAATCTTCATAAGTAACTTTGTAAGCACATTTAATTACTTATCTTGCAGTAATTCTGAGTTACAGTATTTATTATAGCTCAGAGCGGCATTTACAGTTCTGCCGGTTACAGACCTGAAATCTCCCAGCATGCTCCCAGCATGCACTCCGTTACTTGAGCTCAGCTAAACTGTTAGGCCGTGTTTGGACTAAATATACTATATATATAAACACTATAAAGTTGAGTCCAAAGTGGACAATCTCTTGAAGTATTTAGAGCATATGTTCACCTTTGAACGTAATTGAATTGTTTACTTATAGAACTCATCTGCATAAAAGGTTTAGTATGTTCGGCTATACATTGCATTACTAATCCTGAGTGACAGCCTGTATTATATTCTACAGCTGCATTCGCAATTTGAATCTGCCTAGGGCTTGCGTTGGTGATTCATATTCTGGGAATTGTAGTCTTTTTTTTATACCAGACACTGCACTGTAAGCCAAGGAAGGAGAACTAACCCTCCCACTACATTAAAGGGGTTGTCTATTTTAGAGGTGCCCTGTTCAGAATTCTTATCTGTTGGCCAGTGTAGAGTGTGGAAACAAAGAGCGCCTCTCGCTCTGGAGGACCTGTCCTGCATTACATAGACAACTTAGTGATTTAAAGGGAAGGTGTCACGGAAAAATATTTTTTTACATGCTATTGCTTTTAGTATGTCATTAAAATAAATTTTATTTATTTACGTTATTGTGTTGTACTTTTCCTTTTTTCTTTCTTTTACTTCTCTATGGGGGCTGCCATTTTTTTTTTCATCTCTGTATGTGTCGATTAACGAAACATACAGAGATGGAATACGGCACATACATCCCCATAGAGAATGCAAACGGGAGCCGTTCCATTCACTATAGCGTACGCTGTCTGTGTGGGAACGGCGCATGTGCCGCTCCCACACAGACCAAAAGGAAGGTCTTTGGCAGAGCACCATACGGCGCCATTTTCATGTGGACCGGAAGCCACGGCTGGACAGTAAGATGACTACTTCGGGTCACGGCTTCCGGCCATATGTTCAGACGCAAGGACTAGGAGCGGAGGCAGCGGCGGCGGCGGCTGCAGCGACAGCGGCGGCAGGAGCAGGTAAGTTATGTTTGTGTATGTGATGTGTGTGTATGTTTGTGTTATACTGTGTGATTACCACTGTATCTAATCCTCCTACACTGTGCATTCGCTCAAAAAATGGCGGTACACAGTGTAGGAGGTTTGAACATTCAACCCCGTCCTTTCTCCTGGCACTAGCCAGGATAAAGGAGGGGGGATTGTTTGAGCACACTAGAGCGAGTGTGTCTTCTCCAATTTTGCAGCATAAAGTAATGAGGTTGCTTTACCACATGCCAATGCTGCAATTTTGGGAATTGCTCCCTCTAGTGACCAGCACATGGAAATGTTATAAATTAGAATCTAATTTATAATATTTCCTGACTTGTGAAAAAATTAAAAAAATTAGAACAATGTGAAATAATTGATATACTGTTTAACTAAAAAAAATAAACATTTCTAGCGACACATTCCCTTTAAATAAGCATGGTTTAATGCTTCATTTTCCATGTGATGGCGCTGCAGGAAGGTTAAACACCTAGGTTATATTCACATGTGGCAGATTTGTTCCAGAAATTTCTGCGACTGTCCTATTCATCTGAATGGGGCTTACAGAAAACCATGTACATGCTGCAGAAACAACCCCTTGAAGATGTATGGACCTGATTTTCAGTTGCAGAAATGTCTGCAACAAATCTGCTGCGTGTGAATTTACACTTACTGACAGGTTTCCCCACAGATTACAGCTGATCGCTGGGGGTCCCAGCAGAGGAACACTATGTGATTTGCTTATTGTCAATGGACTCGTCTAACAAGTAGGGATTGCCCAAAGCAGACAACCCCTCTATTATGAGCTCAGTTAATTTGTTAGAAATGTATCTGTTGAAAGGCTTGTCGATTGTTGAGGGTATATGCACACGCTTAGGCTGGGTTCACACGACCATGTTACGTCCGTAATGTACGGAACGTATTTCGGCCGGAAGACCCGGACCGAGGCTCCCTGCACTGTGTTCGGTCCGGGTCTTCCGGCCGAAATACGTTCCGTACATTACGGACGTAACATGGTCGTGTGAACCCAGCCTTACTAAAAAACTTCTCAAATACGGAGCTGTTTTCAAGGGAAAACAGCTCCTGATTTTTAGCCGTTATTTAGTCAAACTCTCGTTTTTCGCTGCGTTTTTTACGGCCGTTTTTGGAGCTGTTTTTCTATAGAGTCAATGTAAAACTGTTCCAAAAACGGCTCAACAAGTGACTTTCACTTCTTTTTTGCGGGTGTTTTTTTACGCGCCCATTTTTCAAAATGGCCGCGTAAAAAAACGGCCCGTCGGAACAGAACACTGTTTTTCCCATTTAAATCAATGGGCAGATGTTTGGAGGCGTTCTGCTTCTGATTTTTCAGAAATAAGCCGTGTGAACATACCCTTAGGGGGGATTTACAAAAGGCACTTTACAGCTCCGTGTGTCATCACATAGGATGTGCGGCTGCATGATTTTCGCGCAGCCGCCATCATTATGACACTCCGTTTGGATGTTTGTAAACAGAAAAGCATGTGGTGCTTTTCTGTTTTCAAACATACTTTTGACTGCTGTTGCACGAATCACGCGCGTCCCACGGAAGTGCTTCCGTGTGGTGCGCGTGATTTTCACGCACCCATTGACTTCAATGGGTGCGTGATGCGTGAAAAAAGCAGAAATATAGGACCTGTCGTGAGTTTTACGCAGCGGACTCACGCTGCGCAAAAATCACTGATAGTCTGCACTGCCCCATAGACTAATATAGGTCCGTGCGAGGCGCGTGAAAATCACGCGCGTTGCACGGACGGATATCACGTTCATGTAAATCCGCCCTAACAAGCTCTGGATTATAATACAGCCTGTAACACAGGGTAACTAATGCAATGTTTGTACAAAGTTACTAAGCTGAGAAACCATTAGTATACAGACAGGGAGGCTGCCCTATATTCTTCTACATTATACCTGTGTGACAGGAACCTGTCTTAAGTATCAGTGGTAGCTGATGATAGAAGCTTCTGGTGTGCCCCCCCCCCCCCCTGTGCAAAACTAGTGTGGTACAGGAACTACTGAAGCCTGTGATGGGTGACAAACAGATCTTCATAGAATCAAGTAGAGAAAGTGTGTCACCGAGCCAGATTCACGCTGCTGCTGCTGCTAAGCAACCATCCCGGTCTGATATATAGAGATAGAAGCAGCAAGAAACATAACAGGTGAGAGACTGACACATGGAATACCGTAATGGAGTACATGGGAAACTTTCGTTTTGGCAAGAGTGTCCCTTTAAGCATTACATGCCACCTATTATAATCTATACACAGACAAAATGGGTCACAATGGGGACCTCTTCTCTATTACATTCATATGCCCTGAACTGGGGTTATCTAAGGCATACAGCTCCTTTAATGCTGATTTACATAAAGTAATTTTTCAAATGAACAATTTGTGAAGGACTTCTGAGATTGTTATGACCATAAGAAGGATGTTTGCACTTTTATTACTATTTAATGTACTAGTTTGCAAACGCAAACTATGCCATAAAGCATAACAGAGGGATAAGTTACCAGAGATTATAAGGCCACTAAGCCACCAGGTATTAGAAAGGCTACTGTATGTTCCACTGAACACCACGTACTAAATATTGGACGTATCACTGACCACCTAGAACCTGTACACTGGCTGTACCACGCACCACCTTGCAAATGGAAACAGTTCATAACCAATACTAAGTTGAAAATATTTCTACAGATTTCTGATTTAACTTACAATGCCAGACAGTGCCTGTATTTAGCCACAGGAAACAGTCAACAAGCACATCACATTGGGGGCAAAAAAGATTTAGTGGGTGATGTATTAAAGGCGTGCATATGCTGACTGTCTGTCTGTTTGTCTGTATGTCTGTCTAGTAGCGAATCTCAGCAGTACAGCATAGTGCTACATGTACTTCACCGCTCTCTACCAGTGTTACATGTACTGTATCCATAGGGTCCACAACATAGAAAGGGATTCACCAGCTTCCAGAGCTCTTTTTAAATTTCTATATGTCAGGACTTGCTTTAAATGTATTTCTTATCTGTTTATTTTTAAAGTTATTATTTTTTTTCGGGTTTAAATTTTTGGGTCTTGGGAACCGATTACTAGTGACATCATGCTTACAATAGTTTCATCTTACAATTGTCATTCCAGAATAAATTAATATTATGATTTGGGGGAGCACTGTATACTGTATGGGTACTACTCTATGAGAATATCAGCTATATGGCGCTACTATTATTCCCTTACTTGCTGTGTACTAGACAGTAGGCCTTATTCCATGTTATGTTTTACGGCCCTGTATATATTCTGATAGTGGAGAGTCCAGGCAAGATAAAATATATGCAGCACAGTCTTGCAATACAATTGAACATATTTTGACACAAGGCAGATCTTCTAAATACTATATCAGGGATTAACTGGTGGCAGAGTTTAATATTAACAAATTAAACTACATGGTGTAATAAACAGTAGCAAAGTAGCAGTTTATTCTGTTCACACTACATTTTAGGGGTCAGAAAACCCCTTTAATCTCTGTTAACGCAAATGTAAGTTTGCTATATAAAAATAACAGGTTATTAAGAATAATAATGCAAAAAAAATGATGATACATGGACATTCCCATTCTTAATGACCCCCCACTATTATCTATGCTCTTGAGCTCATTAATATCCCTACTCAAGTCTCTCCTCTAGTTCCTGTTTATAGCAGTGATTTTGGTCATACCACGAGTGCAGATTGGTGTCTTGGTTTAAAGAAATACACTATCTCCGGAGAGACACTAATACTAACACATGGAGAGACTGGTGCCACTTTATGACCACACTTGAATACAAATCTTTGTAGTGGTTCAGTTGCTTGACATTCTGATGCCTCCACTTTACATAAAGTTAGGACTTAAGGAAAGAATTGTCAAGGCCGTGTACTTGAGGATTCCCACGTATCAGTAGGTGTGGGCATACTACCAGTGCGGACTGGTGAGCTGCGACTTTTTTTCCGCTATCTTTTTCTAAAATTGTTTTAAATAAAACAGTATAAAAGAATGCATAGAAAAAGGAGGGGCATATAAACAACACCAGGCTGATATTACAAAAAGCATACGGAATAGTAGGATAAGTACCAATATACACAAAGTGCTTTAGTGGATCTAGTCAAATCAAGCAGATCAAGTGTATACTAGTGGTGTTCATCACTATCAAACATGGTCCCCACAGAGAGTCCCAGATATCCCTTCTGAACAAAACTGAAATATTACCTTGGGAGAGGAGTGGTAGGGAGAAGGAGGCTGTGCAATGGCTGATCACATGGACAGTAAAGTCTTGGCAAAAGCGATAGGGTTAATATAGGCTACATAAGGTGAACATGTTTTTGTCATATGGTCTTGCTAATTCACAACTAAAAAACGGCTGTCATATGTTTTTTTAACTATGTGAGGTGGTGATTGACCTTGCCGATTTTCCATTGCAGGGCTATTGTTTGTTTCATAGCAAGGAAAAAGCTGAAGATGAGTTCCCTCTTCCCTTCTTACATAATAATGCTTTAAATAGATTTTTCTGAGCGCTATGGCTGGTTTATGCATAGATCAGTTGATACATTTGGATCCATAGACTTTTAGATTCGGGTTACAACCACTAGATATGTTCACATATGCCTCTAGAAGCTCAGCCTCTAATGCAGGTAGTAGGAAAAGCTAGGGACCGCATGTGCAAGGCAGGTGTTGAGTACCACTGTGAAAAAAGGTTGTAGAAAGTTTCATAAATGAGTCTGTTGAGCGAGTTGCGTGAGATGGCCTCCCCAATGTATTGTCCATATCAACTCTGCCTCCCCTTTCTGGACAAAACTGAAATAAGTCCGTAATGGAGTAGAAGAAATGGAGGAGTAGAGTCTTATTACAAAAGAAAGGCTTTGAAGTTGCATGTTTTGCATGTGTGGAGTACGTGAGCATTGGATGAAAAACACTAACCAAAATTCTGCTGTGTTGGAAGAGGCCTAAGGGGGGGCTTTAAACTTTTGTAGTAGTAGCTAGTGAAACTGTTGGGTCCAGGCCACTTGCTAGCTTTGGGAGGATGAGTAACTTTACATAAATATCTCTACTTACAGATGAGGCCTGGCAATGGCCGATTGCGAAGGGTCTTTCCATATGGCAAATAATCAACACTTAACTGCATAGTAAGGAAACTGGACGGGACAAACATGCAAGCACTAATCCTTTATTACTAGCTATCTCTACTGATCAGTTATATTACTTGTGCTGCAGTATGATGGGCTTCTTCCTACACTCCTAGGCTAATAGGTACCAGCTATCCACTGACTTTTGGATATTCCCAGAACAGATGTTCAAGGTTTTTGAACTGGTAAAGACACAGATACTATTGGAGTCCAAAGGGGACTGGTTTGGAATCTTGCTTCGCCCCGATCACGCGAAGCGGGTGTTATTTTAACAACCAGCTGGGAGAGCCGACCGGATTCCACTCCTGTGACAAATATATATATATATGAACTATATATGGCTACTCTAAGTCTGAGAGCCCATGCACGTTAAAAATCTCTTTGATTTGTCTAAATTACAATTGTCTTTCAACGTCTACGGACCATTTGCTGCAATTTCAGTACCATGTACTTTTCTAGCAACAAATAAATTCTCAAATTGTGAGATCACTGACTGTTACATTATATGCATAGAAGAGGTGAACGGGGTCAGCGGGAAAATTGTTTTGTTAAAATGATCATGGTTCAGTATGGAAAAAAATTACCCTTCCTAACTTGATTGTTAAGTATTGTTTTTGTGCCTTGGTTATACCTTATTCTTATAGACTACGTATATAATCTTAAAGGAATACTCTGGTAAAAGTGAAAAATCAGCCATCACATTGGGGGGAGTATATTAAAAGGTTTACTCCAGTTTTTAGGCTTAAAAAACCCCCAAATGTTGGTGCACATCATAGTTTGCTACTTTTTACTTCTCTTGCCACTTTCCGAAAGTAGCATGAAAAGGGGGCAGGGTTTAGCGGGAGGGCCAGACTTCTGAGGGAAAAATAGCTTTACCATAATTTGTCAGAAACCGTCGTAAGATATGGCGCAAATCGACACCTGCTCATAGCAGGCATAAATTTGCATTTCTTTTGCATGGGCAGTCAAAGATGCTCTAGATTTATTAAAAGGTGTTCACCTCTTAATAAATTTGGTGCATTTCCTGTAAATTAGTTTAAGACTGGTGGTTAAAACGGCAGTCTTAATATACTCCTCCCTATATGTTCTTTACTTTTAAATGGTAAAAGGCTTAGTTGTTCCCGTTATTTGATGTTACTACATATTTTGTATATATCAGCATCAAGTGGCTGCTATTTCCATGACTGAATATTTTTTTCAGGCCAGCAATTGAGTCATATATAAAGTACAGTGAAGTTTACCGCTCAGACGGCACTGGTAACAGTCCAATATCAATCAGTATGGGCTCTCTCCCAGAAAAATGCAGTGGACAGTCCGCAATCCAATGAGGGTGTGGATGGTAATTCTTATCCTTGTAGTTCCACCAGGCTCCTTATCGTCTCCCTCCACATTCAAAGAACTCCTGGTAGGAAAAGGATCTTATGTCTCTAATAGATGGAAAAAGGAAGACACATAGTGCAACACCCTCTGAAAAAGATTGCTCCACGCCAAGTTTAATCCATACTCACAGAAGTAACAAGAAATAAAAGCATCAAGGTAAGTAAAAATCTTTAAAATTTCTAGGCGGCACGCCAAACACTCTCGCCCGACCCTGGGTTTCGCCCTTCCGGCTTCCTCTGGGGCATCAGACGATAAGGAGCCTGGTGGAACTACAAGGATAAGAATTACCATCCACACCCTCATTGGATTGCGGACTGTCCACTGCATTTTTCTGGGAGAGAGCCCATACTGATTGATATTGGACTGTTACCAGTGCCGTCTGAGCGGTAAACTTCACTGTACTTTATATATGCTATTTAGGGTATTTGTTGGATCATACCCAATTTAGTTTTGCCTGCTCCGGTCTGAGAGAGATTTTGTGGGTATTTGAGTCAAGAGAAACCACCATTATATTTGTCAGCAATTGAGTCAGTTGCATGTTAATTACCTCTCCTTATATAGATATCAGTGGGCAGGTACACACAACTAAGCCCCTCCCAGGCTGGGAAAATAAAACTGGCGGTTAGAAATGATGCGTCATGGAGCCTGACTAACAGAAAAATGAGGGATTTATTATACATGTTAACATTATCCATCACTGGTGTCCTATTAGTATCCTTCAGGGGGGTTCATCATTGTAAAATTATGCGGGTATATTTCCTATACTGACTCTGAAGTGGCTCAGGACAGTACAGCTCTATTGTCATAGCCAGCTCAGATTTCAGCTGCGTCCTAGTAGAGGTCACCAGGGGATCTCTGTAATGGCAACATTCAGGTAAATTAAACTTGTGACCCTAGCCAAAAGCTGTTTTTTTCCTGAAGTGACTCCTCAAAGGGGTTGTCCAGTTTTTATTTTTTACTTATTTGTAGAATAGGAAATCATACAGTTCTCTAATATACATTTATTAGACATTCTGCTCACATACATTTCTTATAGTGCATGAGACCCTGGTCACAGTAGAATGGTATAGCCAACGGATTAGTCCTGTGTAATTCATCCACAGGCTAACTGAATATGACCTAACATGGCGCCAGTCATGTGACCACACACACGCACGCACGCACGCACGCACGCACACACACGTGAAATGATGATGGACAATTTCTTCACTGTGCCTGTATTTACAGTCTTTAGATGATTTATAAAGTGGCTGCCTGTATCTATGAGATGTTGTCATGTTGGTAATACAGATAATTATAAAAAAAAAAAACAACACAAAGAGGAGACAGTAAGAAGAATGTAAGAGCTGCTCCTCACAAACACTGACAGACATGATGATATGTTGCTGGAGGAAGAAATATTTTATTAGGGTATGTTCACACAGAGTAGCAAAATAGATCTGAAATTATGGAGCTGTTTTCGCCTGAAAACAGCTCCTGATTTTCAGACATTTTTTAACAACTCGCGTTTTTCGCGGTGTATTTTACGGACGTTATTGGAGCTGTTTTTCAATGGAGTCAATGAAAAACGGTTACAAAAACGGCTCAAGAAGTGACATGCACTTCTTTTTTGCGGGTGTCTTTTTAAGCGCCGTCTTTTGACCTCGTGGGTACAGAACATCGTAAAACCCATTGAAAGCAATGGGCAGATGTTTGTAGGCTTAATGGAGCGTTTTTTTAGGCGTAATTCGAGGCATAAAACACCCGAATTACGTCTGAAAACAGTGCGTGTGAACATACCCTAACTTCTGCTCCTCAATAACCTACTATTTACCTGTTATATACCTGGACAGTGTTACCTGAATATCAGTGGTCACATGATGTGGGTCACATGACCATACTCCCAACTTTCAAGAATCACAAAGAGAGCCACGCCTCTAATTCCACCCAATCCCCGCCCATACACACCCGATTCAGCCCACACAGTATCATGCTCCCATAGTGCCTCCCACACAGTATAATACCAAATAGCTGCACCCACACAGTATAATACCAAATAGCTGCACCCAGGGCCGCCATCAGGGGGGTATTAGGGGTACTACTGTAGGGGGCCCGGCCAAACTTAATTGAAAGGGGGGCCCGGCAACTGCCGCGACTTGCCTTTGTTAGAAAAAAACAGGCCCCTGCAATGGGGCCTGTTCTTTTCACCAAAGCAATGTCGTGAGCTGCGGGCCCCCCTCTCATCAAACACCGCTGTGAGCTGCGGGCCCCCCTCTCATCTAACACTGCCGCGAAACACCGCGCGCGACCGCGCGCGCGAACGACCGCAAGCGCGCGCCGGCGCACTCGTTACCGCAAACGCGCGCTCACGCGCGAACGACCTGGGGAAGGCTGGAAAGCAACCCGCTCGTGCCCGCCGCCGAGAGGGATGCGGTGCGCACACACCAAAAGTACAGCGACCAATCAACTGGGAAGAACAGCGGCGCACAGTCTAATTACCTGCTGGCCCGCCTCCGACTCCTCGTCCTCCTCCTCCGCCTCCTCGTCCTCCTCCTCGGCCTCCTCGTCCAGCGCCTCCTCGTCCGACTCCGCCTCCGCCTCCTCCTTCTTCTCCTCCTCCAGAGCGTAGCTGCGTAAGGAGAGGGGGAGGAGTCCAGTTCTTGCGCGACGGCAGGAGTTCTTCGATCCTCGCAATTTTCTGGAGCCTGGAGGTGAAGGACGACATCTGGACCGAAGACATCGCCTGACGAGGACTGGAGAGGGAGCAGCTCTTCTGACACAGTGAGTAAAGTGTCTGAAAGTGCTGTTTATGTATGGCCCTGTTCACACAGAGTATTTTTGCAGGGCAAAAAAATCTGCCTCAAAATTCCTTAAAGAATTTTGAGGCAGATTTTGACCTGCCCACACTATCTTGCCGCGTTTTTTGCTGCGTTTTTTGCCCGCGGCGATTGAGGACAGCAGACAAAAAAGGCAGCGAAAAATGCATTTTCTGCCTCCCATTGATTTCGATGGGAGGTCAGAGGCAGAACCGCGGCAAGAAAGGACGTGCTGCTTTTTCTTTTTTCCGCGACTGGCTCCCATTGATTTCAGATTAAATCAATGGGAGGCGGTTTTGGAAGTTTTTTGGTGCTGATTCTGACGCAGTGTCCGAGTCAATATCAAGGTCCAAAAACTCTGTGAACTGGGCCTTATTGTTAGGGCTTATTCAGACGAACGTGTAATACGTCCGTGCAACGTGTGTGATTTTCACGCGCCTCGCACGGACCTATGTTAGTCTATGGGGCCGTGCAGACTGTCAGTGATTTTCACGCAGCGTGTGTCCGTGTGTCCGCTGCGTAAAACTCACGACATGTCCGATATTTGTGCATTGTTCGCGCATCACGCACCCATTGAAGTCAATGGGTGCGTGAAAGTCACGCCCAGCACATGGAAGCACTCCCGCAGCCGTATAAACTATGAATGAAAACAGAAAAGCACCACGTGCTACAAACATCCAAACAGAGTGTCATAATGATGGCGGCTGCGCGAAAATAACGCAGCCACGCATCATACGCTGCTGACACACGGAGCTGTTATGGACCTTTTGCATGCGCAAAACGCCACGTTTTTTGCGCACGCAAAAATCACACGCTCGTGTAAATCCGGCCTTAGGGTAGGAACACACTAGGCATGAACACTGCGGATTTTATGCAACACATTTTATTGTGGAAAATCCACAGTGTATCACAGTCACAGCCGAGTGGATGAGATTTGAACAAATCTCATCCACACGCTGCAAAAAAAATTGACCTGCAGTGTGGCTTTTTAGGCCGCAGCATGTCAATTTATGCTGCAGAATCGCCACTCGTCTGGTGCGGAAATGCTGCGGTTCTGCCGCAAAAATCACAAAAGAGAAAAAAAAAAGGCACTTTTTTAAATTGATAAAAAAGTTTATACTTACCCCGGCCGTAGTCCTGGTGACGCGATCTTCTATTCTTAGCGCAGCTCCTGGAGCTGCTGCCGGTCTCTAAATAGGCAGTTGGTCCAGTAAAATTTGGAATTATTTTTTTTTGTGAACCAGCTTAAAAAAATACAAAACTTTTGTGTTAGGGCCTGTTCACATCACCGTTCGCTTCCGCTCCGGGGTTCCATCTGAGGTTTCTGTCGGGTGAACACCGCAACGGAAAGTGAAAGTGACAGCACAGCTTCCGTTTCAGTCACCATTGATCTCAATGGTGACGGAAACATCGCTAATGGTTTCCGTTCGTCACCATTCCGGCTGGTTTTCGGACGGAATCAATAGTGCAGTCGACTGCGCTAATTGTGACGGAAGCTGTGCTGTCACTTTCACTTTCCGTTGCGGGGTTCACCCGACGGAAACCTCAGATGGAACCCCGGAGCGGAAGCGAACGGTGATGTGAACAGGCCCTAACACAAAAGTTTTGTATTTTTTTAAGCTGGTTCACAAAAAAAAATAATTCCAAATTCTACTGGACCAACTGCCTATTTAGAGACCGGCAGCAGCTCCAGGAGCGACATCATAAGGGACACACTAGGCGGATATGCTGAGTAAAACTACACAGCTTATCCGCCCCGGTAGCCGCAGGGAATTCCGCCAGCAAAACCGCACCAAGTAGTGGTGCAGGTTTCGTGAGGCGTGTCCGCTGCGGGAATCCTGCAGGGAAAAAAAAGTTTAGACTTGCCCCGGCCGTAGTCCTGGTGACGCATCTCTCTCTTCTGAACGTAGCCCCGCCTCCTGGGATGACGCTGTAGACCATGTGACCGCTGCAGCGGTCACATGGGATGAAAAGTCATGACAGGAGGCCGAGCTGCGCTAAGACTAGAGGATCGCGTCACCAGGACTACGGCCGGGGCAAGTCTAAACTTTTTTATAAATTTAAAAAAGTGCCTTTTTATTTTTTCTCATGTGTGATTTTTGCGGCAGAACCGCAGCATTTCCACAACAGAGGAGCAGCGATCCCACAGAATACATTGACATGCTGCGGCTTAAAAAGCCAAAAGCCACACGGCAGGTCCATTATTTTTGCAGCGTGTGGATGAGATTTGTTCATATCTCATCCACTCTGCTGCGACTGTGATACGCTGCGGATTTTCCACAATAAAATGTGTTGCATAAAATCCGCAGTGTTCATGCCTAGTGTGTTCCTACCCTAAGGCCGGATTCACACGAGCGCGTGCTATTTGCGCGCGCAAAAACATGGCGTTTTGCGCATGCAAAAGGTCCATAACAGCTCCGTGTGGCAGCAGCGTATGATGCGCGGCTGCGTGATTTTCACGCCATCATTATGACACTCTGTTTGTATGTTTGTAGCACGTGGTGCTTTTCTGTTTTCATTCATAGTTTATACGGTTGCGGAAGTGCTGGGCGTGACTTTCACGCACCCATTGACTTCAATGGGTGCGTGATGCGCGAACAATGCACAAATATAGGACATGTCGTGAGTTTTACGCAGCGGACACACGCTGCGTGAAAATCACGGACAGTCTGCACGGCCCCATAGAGTAACATAGGTCCGTGTGAAAATCACGCGCGTTGCACGGACGTATTACACGTTCGTCTGAATAAGCCCTAACAATAAGGCCCAGTTCACAGACTTTTTGGGCCTTGATATTGACTCGGACACTGCGTCAGAATCAGCACCAAAAAACTTCCAAAACCGCCTCCCATTGATTTAATCTGAAATCAATGGGAGCCAGTCGCGGAAAAAAGAAAAAGCAGCACGTCCTTTCTTGCCGCGGTTCTGCCTCTGACCTCCCATCGAAATCAATGGGAGGCAGAAAATGCATTTTTCCCTGCGTTTTTTGTCTGCTGTCCTCAATCGCAGCGGGCAAAAAACGCGGCAAGATAGTGTGGGCAGGTCAATATCTGCCTCAAAATTCGGTGCGCGGTTCCAGGCGGTCGCGGGTGCCCATGCGCAGGAGTTTGCGGGTGCGCGCGATCGGTCGCACGGGCAGCGGTGTTTGACGGCCCCATGACGACCCCCATGCTACCCAGGGCCGCCATCAGGGGGGGTATTATGGGTACTGATGTGAGAGGCCCGGCCAAACCTAATTGAAAGGGGGGCCCGCAGCTCACGACATTCTTTTGGTGAAAAAAACGGGCCCCATTGCAGGGGCCTGTTTTTTTTCTACCAAAGGCAAGTCGCGGCAGTTTGCCGGGCCCCCCTTTCAATTAGGTTTGGCCGGGCCTCTCACATCAGTACCCCTAATACCCCCCCTGATGGCCGCCCTGGGTACCATGATATAGTGCTGGACGGAGTACCGTTAACAGGCGGTGCCACGGTAGGGGGGCCCAAAAAATTTAGCTGTAGGGGGCCCTGAAATTCCTGATGGCGGCCCTGGCTGCACCCACACATTATAATGCCCCATAACTGCAACCATACAGTATAATGCCGCCATAGCTGCCACCATACAGTATAAAGCCAACACAGATGCCCCCATACAGTATAATGCCCACACAGATGCCCCTATGCAGTATAATGCCCAAATTCCCCCATACAGCATAATGCCCCCCTAGCTGCCCAATACATTATAATGCCTCCTTAGCTGCCCCTAGTGCCAGTGCCCTTGCAGATAGTGACACAGTGCCCATGTATATAGTGCCCATGTACCTAAGGCCACAGTGTCCCCTGTAGATAGTGCCCCTATATAGTGCCACAATGTCCATGTATATATTGCCATACCCGCATGAAGATAGCGCCAGCCCCCCCTGTAGATAGTGCCATTGGGACTCCTTCTAGGAGCGGAATCCCCAGCCAGAGCATAGGCATGGGATTCCGCTCCTAGAGGGAAGCCCTGATGTCACTGTCCATATATGGACAGTGACGTCAGTGGCTACTCCTTTAGCGGAATCCCCGTTGCCGACTCTGGTCGGGGATTCCACTCCAGGAGGAGCCACTGACGTCAATGTCCATATAGAGACAGTGACCTCAGGGGTTTCCTCTAGGAGCGGAATCCCCGGGCTAGATCATCGGCAACGGGAATTCCACTCAAGGAGAAGTCACTAATTCTGAAGCAGGGAACCTTCAGCTGCCTGCTTCAGAATTAGTTCAGAGCGGAGGAGCAGAGGGAGCTCCTCCGCTCACCGAGGACTCCTCGGGCACAGCGCTACTGTAAGCACTGTGCACAATGATACTGTCCATATATGGACAGTGACGTCATTGGCTACTCCTTGAGCAGAATCCCCGTTGCCGACTCTGGTCGGGGATTCTGTTCCAGGAGGAGCCACTGATGTCAATGTCCATATATAGACAGTGACCTCAGGGGTTTCCTCTAGGAGCGGAATCCCCGGCCAGATCATCGGCAACGGGAATTCCACTCAAGGAGTAGCCACTAATTCTAAAGCAGGGAACCATCAGCTCCCTGCTTCAGAATTAGTTCAGAGCGGAGGAGCAGAGGGAGCTCCTACGCTCACCAAGGACTCCCCGGGCACAGCGCTACTGTAAGCACTCTGCACAACGGTACTGTCCATATATGGACAGTGACGTCAGTGGCTATTCCTTGAGCGGAATCCCCGTTGCCAACTCTGGCCAGGGATTCCTCTCCAGGAGGAGCCACTGACGTCTATGTCCATATATGGACAGTAACCTCAGGGGTTTCCTCTAAGAGCGGAATCCCTGGCCAGATCATCGGCAATAGGGATTCTGCTCAAGGAGTAGCCACTAATTCTGAAACAGGGAACCATCAGCTCCCTGCTTCAGAGCAGAGGCGCAGAGAGAGCTCCTGCACTCGCCGAGGACTCCACAGGCACAGCGCTACTGTAAGCGCTGTGCTTGGGGAAGCCCTTGACGGTACTGTTCAGTGGCTACTCCTTGAGCGGAATCACCGTTGCCGACTCTGGCCGGGGATTCCACTCCAAGAGTAGCCACTGACGTCACTGTCCACATATGGACAGTAACATCAAGGGATTCCCCGAGCACAGCGCTAACAGTAGCGCTGTGCCTGCGGAGTCCTCGGCGAGTGGAGGAGCTCCCTCTGCTCCTCCGTTCTGAATTAATTCTGAAGCAGGGAGCTGTCCCGCTGAATCCGGAATGGTTGGGAGGTATGCAAATGACTGACGCCATCTTTAGTCCATTCAGTTATGCCATGGGTGCATTACTATGGGCTAATCTGTGGGCTATACCATTTTATTTTTTTTAGACAGAGGCAACTGCACTGATATAAGAAAGGTATGTGAGCTGAATTTTAAATACATGTATATTAGAAATCTGTATGATTTCCTATTCTATAAATTAATTAATAGAAAAAATAAAAAGTAGACAACCCCTTTAAATCTGTGTGGTCAGAATATTTGGCAGTATATAGAATGTCTTTTTAATTCATCTGAGGAAAACTTAGTGGTATTCCCATCTTAGATATTATAATGGCATATTCACAGAATATGCCATCAATGTCTGATAGATGCAGGTCCCAGCTGGTAAGGGGGCCGCTGGCCGTTGCATCCAGGTGGGAAATCAATGACAAGGTGGCAGGGATTATGGAAACAGCCGAGCTTGCTGAACTACACTATTTCTGTAACTCCCATAGAAATAAATAGGAGCTATGGAAACACCGTAGTACAGCGAGCTACGCTGTTTCCAGAACTTGGGAGTCATGGTAACAGCTTAGCTCTCTGCTACGCTGTTTCCGGAACTCTGATTCACTTCTATGGGAGTTACGGAAACAGTGTAGCAAAGCGAGCTCGTCTGTTCCATAAGCCTAGCCACCTTGCCACTGATTCTTTGTCTGGATGCCGGGACCCGCGGCCACAACACCAAGTAGGGACTACCGCTGGGTCATGAAGAACGAGCATAAGGGCATGTTCAGATGTCGCAGCATTTTTCAGCTGAAAACGTTGCTGCAGATTCGTTGTGAATCTGCAGAAACATTTTCATATTTGACAGGTAATTCAGACGTTGTTTATATCACTTCGGACTTGCCACAGATTTCAGCCTTTGCATTGCAAAGGCTGAAATCCGCAGTGAAAATACGCTGCTTCTCCGCAACATAATGTGCATGCTGCGGTGGGAAAATTCTGCACCGCAGTCTAAATTCCACACTGTTATTTTCCACAACGTCTGACCTAAGTTTCCTAAAAATTTATAGAAACCTATGGGAAAAAACGGTTGCTGCAGATTTCCACTGCAGACAGTCCGCAGCGGAATTCAACAGCAATTCCGCCACGTCTGAACGTACCTTTGTTCTCTAAATGTTAGACTGCCTGAATGAACGTTTAGGATACATTTATTATATAAATATTAAAAGCTAGGCACTTATGCCCCAATACATCTGGTAACAGGCATTAGCAAACAAACCCAGCAGACTGATATATAATGTCTAGAGCGTTTGCTCAATGTAGCGTTTTAGTATGGACACTTATATCAATAGTAGCAAATTACAGTCTGTTTGCTACTGATGTGTAATAATCCCTACGCGTTTCTGCTCTCCGATTATTATGGGGAGCGTCCTCAGGGGTAACACAGTTACTGGTTTTATTAGCCGGTCAGCACAATTGTGCTGTCTGTAAAGGATCTGCCAGGCACAGCTTCGGGGTTAACTTCCATAGTTAATCAGTCTTCACCTGAGTCTATCTCTCTGAGACTGACTCCAGCTTCCACCACTCAGGCTGGCAGGCTTAGGAGTGGGAGAGCCTATCGCAGCCTGGCCAGACTCAGCTAGCTCCCGCCCTACAGGTCCAGGCCCTGGCTCAGAAGGTCAACCAGCCTGATGCTACCTTGGTAGTTCCCCTCACCTCAACTCCTGAACCCCACCTCAAGTTGCCCGACTGGTTCTCAGGGGACCGGAGGGCTTTTCTCTCCTTTCGGGAGAGTTGCAGGCTTTACTTTTGCTTAAAGCCCCACTCCTCAGGTTCTGAGAGCCAGCGAGTGGGTATAATTATGTCCCGGCTCCAGGACGGGGCCCCAAGAATGGGCCTTCTCCTTGGCTCCTGACGCCCCTGAACTTTCCTCCGTTGATCTTTTCTTTTCTGCTCTCGGACTCATTTATGACGAGACTGACAGGACTGCCTTTGCCGAGAGTCAGCTGGTGACCTTACGTCAGGGTAAGAGACCTGTTGAGGAGTATTGTTCTGACTTTAGGAAGTGGTGCGTAGCTTCTCGGTGGAATGACCCTGCCTTAAGGTGCCAGTTTAGGTTGGGTCTGTCGAATGCCCTGAAAGACCTGCTAGTTAGCTATCCCTCTTCTGACTCCCTAGACCAGGTTATGGCTTTGGCGGGACGACTTGACCGACGTCTCAGGGAACGTCAACGCGAACGTTTATGTGTTTTCTCCTCCGACTCCCCCATGATGCCTCTCGAGGTTCCGTTGCTTCGTTCTTCCCCGGAAGACTCAGAGGTACCTATGCAACTCGGGGCCATCGTGTCCCCGCAACAACGTAGAGATTTCCGCAGGAAGAATGGTCTCTGCTTCTACTGTGGGGATGACAAGCATCAAGTGAACAACTGTCCTAAGCGTAAGAATGCAGCCGGAGAACTTCCGCGCCTAAGTGATCATCGGGGAGGTCACTTGGGCGGACAGGTATTTCCCGTAAATATGAAACGTAATAAGATCTTGCTTCCCTTTCAGGTCTCTTTTGGTGGTAGGTCTGCTACCGGCAGCGCCTTCGTGGATTCAGGGTCCTCTGCTAATATCATGTCTGTGGAATTTGCTATGTCTCTTGCTATGCCTTTGATTGATTTGCCTAAACCTGTCCCGGTAGTGGGTATCGACTCCACTCCTCTTGCTAATGGTTATTTTACACAGCATACCCCTGTTTTTGAACTCCTTGTTGGCTCCATGCATTTGGAGCAGTGCTCTGTACTGTTGATGCAGGGATTATCGTCCGATTTGGTTTTAGGCCTTCCCTGGTTGCAGTTGCATAATCCCACGTTTGACTGGAATATTGGGGAGCTTACCAAATGGGGTAATGAATGTTTGACGTCATGTTTTTCTGTTAATTCTATTTCTCCCCCTGAGGAGGTGAACACGCTACCTGAGTTTGTTCGGGACTTCGCTGATGTTTTCTCTAAGGAGGCCTCCGAAGTGTTACCTCCTCATAGAGAATACGATTGCGCTATCGAATTGGTACCAGGAGCTAAGCTTCCTAAGGGTAGGATATTTAATCTTTCTTGTCCCGAACGTGAAGCCATGAGAGAGTATATCCAGGAATGCCTGGCCAAGGGTTACATTCGCCCCTCCACTTCTCCGGTAGGTGCTGGCTTCTTCTTCGTAGGGAAGAAGGATGGTGGTCTTAGGCCATGCATTGACTACCGTAACCTGAATAAGATCACTGTAAGGAACCAGTATCCCCTTCCTTTGATTCCTGATCTCTTTAATCAGGTTCAGGGGGCCCAATGGTTCTCTAAGTTTGATCTACGGGGGGCGTATAACCTTATCCGCATCAAAGAGGGGGATGAGTGGAAGACTGCGTTTAACACGCCCGAAGGTCATTTTGAATACCTCGTCATGCCCTTTGGGTAGTGTAATGCGCCGGCGGTCTTCCAGAATTTCATAAATGAGATTTTGAGAGATTACCTGGGGATATTTCTTGTAGTGTACCTTGATGACATACTGGTGTTTTCCAAGTACTGGCCCTCCCACATTGAGCATGTCAGGAAGGTGCTCCAGGTCCTTCGGGAAAACAAACTGTTTGCAAAAACTGAAAAATGTGTGTTTGGGGTACAGGAGATACAATTTTTGGGTCAGATCCTCACTCCTCATGAATTCCCCATGGCCCCCGCCAAGGTTCAGGCTGTGGCGGAATGGGTCCAACCTGCTTACCTGAAGGCGTTACAGTGTTTTTTGGGGTTCGCTAATTATTACAGGAGATACATTGCTAACTTCTCGGTCATCGCTAAGCCTCTTACGGACCTCACTCGCAAAGGTGCCGATCTCCTCCACTGGTCTCCAGAGGCTGTCAAGGCTTTTGAGGTCCTTAAGAAGTGCTTTATATCGGCCCCGGTGCTGGTTCAGCCCAACCAAATGGAGCCATTTATCGTGGAAGTTCACGCATCCGAGGTGGGAGTGGGGGCTGTCTTGTCCCAGGGTACCAGGTCCCTCACCCATCTCCGCCCATGTGCCTACTTCTCCAGGAAGTTTTCGCCCACTTAGAGTAACTATGATATTGGCAACCGCGAACTCTTAGCCATTAAATGGGCATTTGAAGAGTGGCGCCACTTCCTGGAGGGGGCTAGGCACCAGGTAACGGTCCTTACTGACCACAAGAATCTGGTTTTCCTAGAATCTGCCCGGAGGCTAAACCCGAGACAAGCTCGATGGGCGCTATTTTTTACCAGATTCAACTTTTTGGTTACCTATAGGGCTGGGTCTAAAAATATTAAGGCCGATGCACTGTCGCGTAGCTTCATGGCCAGCCCTCCTTCGGAGGAAGATCTTGCTTGTATTTTGCCTCCCGGTATAATCATTTCTTCTATTGATTCTGATTTAGTCTCTGAAATTGCAGCTGATCAAGGTTCAGCTCCCGGGAACCTTCCTGAGGACAAGCTGTTTGTTCCCCTGCAATACCGGCTTAGGGTACTTAGGGAAAATCATGACTCCGCACTATCTGGTCATCCAGGCATCCTGGGTACCAAACACCTCATTGCCAGAAACTATTGGAGGCCTGGCTTGCCTAAAGACGTTAAGGCCTACGTCGTCGCTTGTGAGGTTTGTGCTAGGTCCAAGACTCCCAGGTCCCGACCAGCGGGCTTACTACGTTCGTTGCCCATTCCCCAGAGACCTTGGACACACATCTCCATGGATTTTATCACCCATTTGCCTCCATCCCAAGGCAAGTCGGTGGTGTGGGTGGTAGTAGACCGCTTCAGTAAGGTGTGCCACTTTGTGCCCCTCAAGAAACTACCCAATGCCAACACGTTAGCTACCTTGTTTGTCAAACACATCCTGCGTCTCCATGGGGTCCCTGTCAATATTGTTTCAGACAGAGGGGTACAATTTGTTTCTTTGTTTTGGAGAGCCTTCTGTAAGAAGTTGGAGATTGATCTGTCCTTCTCCTCTGCTTTCCATTCTGAAACCAATGGCCAAACTGAGAGGACTAATCAATCTCTAGAACAATATTTAAGGTGTTTTATCTCTGACTGCTGACTGTCAATATGATTGGGTCTCATTCATTCCCCTCGCCGAATTTTCCCTTAATAACCGGGTCAGTAACTCGTCAGGGGTCTCCCCCTTTTTCTGTAATTTTGGATTTAATCCACGGTTCTCCTCCGTTTCACCTAGTAGTTCCAACAATCCCCAGGTAGAGGTCGTTCATCGGGAACTGTGCACAGTCTGGGCCCAGGTTCAGAAGAACCTAGAGGCGTCCCAGAGCGTACAAAAAACTCAGGCTGATAGAAAACGTTCTGCTAACCCCTTGTTTATGGTCGGGGATCTGGTGTGGTTATCATCTAGGAACTTGCGTCTTAAGGTCCCGTCCAAGAAGTTTGCTCCCCGGTTTATTGGGCCGTATAAGGTCATTGAAGTCCTCAATCTTGTCTCCTTCCGGCTGGAGTTACCCCCATCTTTTCGTATACACAACGTGTTTCATGCCTCCCTCCTTAAACGCTGCTCCCCGTCCTTGGCTCCCTCGAGGAAACCTCCTGTTCCCGTTCTCACCCCTGAGGGGGTGGAATTCGAGGTGGCCAAGATTGTGGACAGCAAGATGGTCCAAGGCTCCCTCCAGTACCTGGTCCATTGGAGAGGATACGGGCCTGAGGAGAGGACTTGGGTACCCGCCCGGGATGTTCACGCTGGGGTATTGGTCAGGAAGTTCCACCTTCGTTTCCCCAGTAAACCAGGTCCACTTAGAAAGGGTCCGGTGGCCCCTCATAAAAGGGGTGGGGTACTGTAAAGGATCTGCCAGGCACAGCTTCGGGGTTAACTTCCATAGTTAATCAGTCTTCACCTGAGTCTATCTCTCTGAGACTGACTCCAGCTTCCACCACTCAGGCTGGCAGGCTTAGGAGTGGGAGAGCCTATCGCAGCCTGGCCAGACTTAGCTAGCTCCCGCCCTCTGTCTATTTATACCTGCCTTTCCTGTTCCTCCTTGCTTGTGATTCTTTCCGTGTGGTTTCCTGGCCTAGCTACAGCTCCTAACAATTTGATCCTGCTCCATTTTGACCCTGGCTTTCTGACTACTCTTCTGCTCTGCGTTTGGTACCTCGTGCTCTCCTGGTTTGACTTGGCTCGTTCACCACTCTGTTGCTCACGGTGTTGCCGTGGGCAACTTCCCCTTTCCCTTTGCTTTATATTCCCTTGTATGTTTGTCTCGTGCACTTACTGAGCGTAGGGACCGCCGCCCAGTTGTACCCCGTCGCCTAGGGCGGGTCGTTGCAAGTAGGCAGAGACAGAGTGGCGGGTAGATTAGGGCTCACTTGTCCGTTTCCCTACCCCTATCATTACACTGTCAGTTTCTCCCGGCACGTACACGCACCACGAGAACGCCGAGTCTATAAGAGCTTAGTCCCACCTCCTTAGTCACGTCATCGGGACCGCCGACCAAACAGCATGTTCAGCGTCAGAGTGACGTCCGCTGATGCGGTCAGCCCCCTTATGACAGAGCAGCCACTCAGGTAAGTATGCTACAGCATAATAAGTAAATAGGGGAGCTTAAAGCGGCCCAAATTCTATCAGTCTTAACATTACACTGGCAGATTAACTAGAGTATCGAATGGAGTAGGTAATTCGGAAGATAAACTGATATGCCTCATATGTGTAGCCATCCAGAAATCATATATTCTGGACTATATTAGATCTTGTCATAAAACTATTGCTATACTGGGAATCTAGCAACAGTCCTGTAAGGATTCTGGAGTACATAAACATGACATATCTAGATCAAATATTTGAGATAAATATTCCACTTATGGAATTAGTCTATAGGTAAGAAGTGTATGAGATATGTTCATTGAGACCCAGTGGTTTGCATCCTGAAAATCCACTAGGCCTCCTTTTGCAAAATCCTCCTATCCCAATTTCCACCTCTAATTGAGGGTCTCACATGTCCAATGCCTTAAAATGTAATAACTGTCGAATCCCCTTGGTAATATTCCCAAACATGTCTGGGGATCGTGGGTATCCTCCTTCTTCCCAATGTCACAAATATGATCTCTGATCCTCCTCCTAAACTCTCTTTTCGTCTTGTCCACATATTGAATATTGCACTGACAGGTGATGAGATATACTACTCCCCTTGGTTTTACAGTTAATAAAGGAACCAACAACAAAAGTATTGCCAGTGGTACTACTTCTGAAATTCTTGCCATTAAGGACAGAACTACAAGCCCTGCAGCCACCACATTGGAAAGTACCCTTCATAGTTAACAAAGTTGTTCTTTCTCTTGGGTCCAAGTGACTAAGGAAAATTCTGTCTTTAATGTTACGTCCCCTGTGAAAGGCGTCCCCTTCAAAATCCCCCAATAGGTCTTGAGAATTCTTCTAACCTCCTCATGCCCCGCATCATAGGTCCCAATCACCCTAATTTTTTTCCTCCTCCTGTGGTTGCTCTTTAGGGTTTAGGAGGGATTCCCTGTTTGATGCAAGAACATATTGATAGGACATTTTAAGTACTTCTTTGGGATACCCTCTCCTTGTAAATCTTTCCTTCAGATTCTCTGCTGATCTTTTATAGTTAGCTATAGACGAACAATTTCTTCTAGATCTGATATATTGTCCTCTTGGTATCCATTTTCTTGGTGCTTTTGGGTGCCAACTATCTCATCTGAGCAAATTATTTGTCGCTGTATCCTTTCTAAAGATATCGGCTTGTAGGCATCCCTGATCCGTTTTATGTATACTGATGTCTAGGAATGTGATATAATTTTTCCTAATCTCGGATGTAAAAAACAGACCAACATCATTAATATTAAGGGCAAATACAAACTCTGTAAACTCAGTCTGCGTACTGGACCATAGAATAAATACATCGTCTATGTATCTAATCCATAGCACAATAGACGAGGCCCATCTTTCCATAGTTTCACCAATTACCACTTCTTTCTCCCACCATCTCAGAAAAAGATTGGCATACATCAGAGCACAAGGGCTTCCCATGGCCACTCCTCTGAGCTGGTGGAAGATTTTGGTATGAAACAGAAAAAAGTTGTGTTCCAGAATAAACCATAATAGTCTGACAACAAAGCTGTTATGTGTCTGGAAATGAGTGCCTCTTCCTTGAAGGAAGCCCTCCACAGCCCTACACCCAAGATGATGGGGAATAGTGCTAAATGGTGGTAGCATGGTGCCCCCAAAGATTAAAATCATCCTGTAATGTCAGGGCACTTATGGATGGTTGGTCTTCTGGATGAACACTGTTCACAGCCTACTATCCAGCTTCATGGAGGACTGGTGCCCTAGTCTGCTTGGGAGGTGTCAGCAGACTGTATCTTCTTTGATGGTTTTCTATCGCAACCTTCTATTGTTTATTGTTTTCCTGTTTTGTATGCACTGCTCTTATGCCATATTCTTCCAATAGGTCTATCATACTCTAACATGGATTCACTGCAACACAACGAAGATTTGACTCTTTGCAAACAAAGATATGACTCCTTTATGCTCATTAGCATACTGTGTGGGAACACTAAAAAAACTGAATACTAAAGCTACAGAGCTGACTAAGAAGATAATTATAGCTTCTTTAGAAATGATTTTTCACCCACTACCACACCAGGTACTGCTGGTTTAATAGGTGAAAAGCTGGTGAAAGGTTCCCTTTATGGAGTTGTCACTGTCTGATTTATGGTGCATCCGCCACTCCTAGACAGTAGTGGATCATTGTAAGGGCGGTTCAAGCGGCCGCCCGGGCCCAAGGCTCCCAGGGGGCCAATGGCTGTCCGGCCTATAACGTTTATGTCCGGTAGCGTCGCTAGCACCGGAGGGGGCCCCGGTGCTAGCGACAGCCACATTCACTTATCTGCGTCCTGAATACTATAAGCTGCAGGCCACGTTAGGCCTGCAGCCTATAAGGCGCTGGGAAGACTTCCAGGCTGTGTGGCATTATATACAATGGGGAGCTGTGTGGCACTATTTACAAGGGGCTGTGTGTGGCGCTATCTACAGGGGTCTGTGTGTGGCGCTATTTACAGGGGGTCTTTGTGGTACTATCTACAGGGGGTCTGTGTGGTGCCATCTATAGGGGGATTGTGTGTGGTGGTATCTACAGGGGGCTGTGTGTGGTGCTATCTATAGGGGGGGGGTGTGGTGCCATCCACAGGAGGGTGTTTGTGGCGCTCTCTACAGAGTGGCTGTGTGGCGCTATCTATAGGTCGGGCTGTGTGTGATGCGGTCTACAGGGGGATGTGTGTGGTGCTATCTATCGGGGGGTGTATGATGCTATCTACAGGGGCTGTGTGGCGCTATCTACAGGGGACTGTGTGTATGTGGTGCTTTACTTTACAGTGTTTGACACAATTATATTCAGGGGCACAGTGTTTGGTACTATTTTATTCAGGGGCGCAGTGTATCGTGCTATTACAGTGCGTGGCACCAGTGTGTGGCACCATGATAATTTTATCGTCATTTATAGGTATGGAAATGTTGGAAAAGTGAGGAGCCGAAGACACCTGAATGGCAAATTCTGCAGAAAAGGGTCATGACAGGGAGAAGTTGTCATGAAGTCTGGACCGGATGGAGAAAAAAAGAGGAAAAAAACTACTAGAATCTGAGAAGTCATCACCTGTGAGTCACTGGATTTATAGAGAATCTGTCACCTCTCCTGACATGTCTATTATAAGAAATCCTTGTATTTCACAAAAAGTCATTGTGCAGTCCAGGACTGATGGACAAATGGGTGATATCATTCCCCTTGTCAGGAGGATGTGTTAATGCACAGTGTGATACTGTCAGTATGTAGGGACACAGCCCTTTGACAAGGAAAAGAGTAATACCCATTTGTTATTGCTTACACAAAAAGGTAGTGTTAACAATAGTTATGGCGCGGCAGGGCGGTGGTGGTAAAGGCGGGCCCAAGTTTGGGTAACAGCCTATGGCCTATGGTCTACTTAATCCCCCACTGCCCCTAGATATGAAAATTTTCAGATCATTCTCGTACGTATGACACATTATCCCGTCTTGATTCATCCTTGGGTACGGAACAGATTGTGCTGGTGCTATGCTCGGTAGAATACCTGCCTAGGGTAGCGTCTGATCACTCCCCTTTGCTTCTTAAACTTACTTTATTGACTTCTGTTATACATGTCCAATGGCTATGGTCTTTTCAACCCTTTTGGCCCCAGGTGATATGTAGCGTCCATGGCCGCGGGCCGTCGGGTCCATTCACCTCCTGACGCCCGTAGCCATGGATCTGTGAGCGCTGGTCCCCATCTCCTTCCCAGGAGATGCCAGCGCTCAGTTCCGCTCCGGTCCCCTGTGTCCCGTAGGGTGCGTGCGCACGCTCGTGCCCGTTCTTAAAGGGCCAGCGCGCGCACATGTAGGAAATCATCATCATCAACACACATGATTTCCTGGAATATAAGAAGACACCAGCCTGTCTGATCCTTGCCTGAGCGTTGTTAGTATACCCCAAGTCTGTCTTGCAAATGGTCCCTTAGTGTTTACCGTTCCAGTTGTTACCTGTGCCCTGTTACCCGTTCCTGTATCCCGTGCTATGTTCTTGTTCCTGTGCCAACTAGTTGGAGTCGTGTCTACTGCACATGTGTCATCCGTCATGTTCTGTGTCATCTGCCACGTCCAGAGGGACTCGCCACGTCTGGCGCAACCTGCGGCACCTGTGTCATCCACCACGTCCTGTGTCATCTGCCACGTCCAGAGAGATTCGCCATGTCTGGCGCAACCTGTGGCACCTGTGTCATCCGCCATGTCCTGTCACATCTGCCACGACCTGAGGGATTTACCACATCTGGCGCAAACTGCGGCACCTGCTGTCATCCGTGCCAGAGCTGCGGCCACTGTCTGGACTATACAGGTACCCTTGTGTGGGACTTTGTATTCCTGGGGTTCCCTGTTGTTTGGCCAGCTGACTGCCTGCTACGGCGGTGCGGCCTAGTGGATCCACATACCCACAAACCGTGACAGTACGCTCAGGCCATGGACCCCGCTGGTCAACCTGAGACCTTGACGACACAAGCCGTGCTGGCCGAGATGCAAGACCTCCAGTCACAGCAAGACCAACTCTTCCTGTCGGTAAACGCCATAGCCCATCGGCTGCTTGCTCCAACCACAGTCGTCACCAAACCCATTCCTGCTGTTCCTCCTTCTACACTTTCTGTCTGTACCAGTACCGACCCCCTATGCTTCTTGCCACTACCTCCACGCTATGATGGAGACCCGAGGACCTTCAGGGGATTTTTGCCAGGTCCTCCTCTTTGGATGACGTCAGGATCGCCTTCATCATCTCTCTCCTTACTGAAAAAGCCCTGGCATGGACTAATCCTGTGTGGGAACATCAGAGACCCGTGACTTGCAGTGCTTCTTACGGAACTTCCGCTCGATCTTTGAGTATCCTGGGAGAGTTTCTTCGGCTGCTGCATCCCTGCTGATCCTACACCAGGGAGACCTCTCCGTGGGCGAGTATGCCATTCAGTTCCGTATCCTGGCTGCTGATTTAACCTGGAACAACGAGGCTTTGGTGGCCACATTCTGGCAGGGACTGTCTTCGGGGATTAAGGACGAGCTGGCCACTCGCGATCTACCATCTACCCTGGACGATCTTATCCTACTTGCCACCCGGGTTGACATGAGGATCCGGGAGCGTTCCCAAGAGGTTCTCCGGGAGGATCCTATGCAGAAGAACCATGTCAAATTGCCTATCCAGGAGAAACAACGCAGACACACTTCTGGACTTTGTCTGTATTGCGGCCTCGGAGGCCATATTGTGCATTTGTGTCCCCAGAGGCCAGAGAGACCCCATTGCCTAGGATTGGTTGGAGAGACAACCCTAGGTGGAACGGTACCTAATAAAGCATTCTGTTCCAAGCTGACTATTCCTGTGACACTAGTATCCGGCGAGAGGAGGCATCGGGTTTCTGCCTATCTTGACTCTGGGTCTGCTGCAAACTTCATCCAAAAGGATCATCTTCAGTTGCCCACAGTTCCCCTGGAGACACCTTTGTCTGTTGCCTCAGTGAATGGACTGCCTCTGCCTGATCCCATTGTTTCTAAAGCCAAGCCGTTGAAGCTCCAGGTTGGAGTCCTTCATTCTGAACTAATTTATTTCCTTGTTTTGCCCAAGGCCATCAATCCTGTTCTGCTGGGTCTGCCTTGGCTTCGACTACATGCCCCAGTCCTGGACTGGAATTCCGTAGATGTTCTCCATTAGGGCTCCAAGTGCCTTGGTCATTGTCTGTTGCAGATCCATCCTGTCCAGCCTCCTCTACCTCAGTCATTGGCGGGAATGCCCCCCCAGTTTGCTCAGTTTGCAGATGTTTTCAGCAAAAGGGAGGCTGAGACGCTACCTCCAAATCGAACTTATGACTGCCCCATTGAACTGGTTCCTAATGCCTTTCTCCCCCGTGGCTGAGTATATTCTCTCTCCTTGCCAGAGTCTCTATTCATGTCGGCCTATATCAAGGAGAATTTGGAGAGGGGTTTCATACGAAAGTCTTCCTCCCCGACCAGGGCTTGGTTCTTCTTCGTTAAAAAGAAAGACTGATCCCTTCGACCCTGCATTGACTACCGTGGTCTCAACCAGTACACGGTCAAGAACAAATACCAATTGCCACTTATATCCGAGCTGTTTGATCGCATTGGAGGAGCAAAAAATGTTTCTAAGCTAGACCTGCAGGGGGCTTATAACCTAATCCGGATTCGCTGGGGTGACGAATGGAAGACGGCATTTAACACCTGTGACGGGCATTACGAATACCTAGTGATGCCCTTCGGACTGTGTAACGCTCCTGCAGTGTTTCAGGAATTCGTTAATGATATCTTCCGAAATCTCCTCTATATCTGTGTTGTTGTTTATCTCGATGATATTTTGATTTTCTCCCCAGAACCGACAACTCATCGGAGGCATGTCTGTCAAGTTCTACTATGATTAAGGGAGAATCGTCTATACGCCAAGCTGGAGAAGTGCGTCTTTGAGAGGAGTTCTCTGCCCTTCCTGGGCTACATCATATTGGAGCAAGGTCTCAAGATGGTTATTAAGAAAGTGAGAGCAGTCCTGGAGTGGCCACGTCCTCAAGGTCTGAGGTCCATACAGAGTTTCCTGGCATTCGCCAATTTCTACCGGCAGTTTATCCCAATCTCCTCATCACTGACATCTACTATTTCCACCCTTACCAAGAAGGGTGTGAACGCCAAGATGTGGACCCGAGAGGCAGAGTCCGCATTTATTAGTCTCAAAAAAGCCTTCACTTGAGCCTCGACCCTCCATCATCCTGATGTATCTCAACAGTTCTCTTTGGAGGTGGACGCCTCTTCTGTTGGTGCAGGTGCACTTATATTCTAGAGGAGCTCCAAAGGAAAGGCAGTAGTATGTGGCTACTACTCAAGACTTTTTTCTTCTACAGAGCGCAATTACTCTATTGGGGATCGGGAGCTACTGGCCATCAAATTAGCTCTGGAGGAGTGGAGACATCTGCTGGAGGGTGCAGCTCACCCCATCCTGATCTACACCGACCACAAGAACCTCACTTACCTTCAGTCCGCTCAATGACTAAATCCCCTTCAAGCCAGGTGGTCGCTGTTCTTCACCCATTTCCAATTTGTGCTCCACTACCGTCCCGCTGACAAGAATGTGAGGGCCGATGCCCTGTCCAGGTCAATTGAGACAGATGACACAGTGGAGTCTCTTCAAACTATCATAGACCCGTCCTGCATTATCACTGCCAATCCTTTGCAGGTTAGAGACATCCCTCCGGGGAGGACTTTTGTTCGATTAGCAGACAGGAGAAGAATTCTCAGATGGGGACACAGTTCCAAACTGGCTGGGCACCCCAGTGTTCATAAAACCCGAGACCTGATTTCTCGTCACTTCTGGTAACCCAGCCTGCCCAAGGATGTTGTGGACTTTGTCTCTTCTTGCACAGTGTGTGCTTCTAACAAGGTTACTCACTTCAAGCCTGCCGGCCTCCTTCATCCTCTGCCTGTACCCAATGCCCCCTGGGAGCACATTGCGATGTACTTTGTCACCGACCTTACTCCCTCAGCAGGATGCAACACTGTCTGGGTGGTGGTGGACCGGTTCTCGAAGATGGCACATTTTATCCGGCTGACCGACCTACCTTCTGCTTCCCGACTGGTGAGTCTCTTCATTCAGCACATCTTCCGCTTGCATAGCTTGCCCCTTCACGTTGTGTCCGATCGGGGAGTTCAGCTTACCTCGAAGTTCTGGAGGACTCTCTGTAAACTCCTGGATGTGAGATTGGACTTTTCCTCAGCCTATCACCCCCCAGTCCAAAGACGAGAGGATCAACCAGATCATGGAGAATTATCTCCGTCACTTCATCTCCTTACAGCATAATAACTGGGTACAGCTTCTTCCATGGGCCGAGTTCTCGTACAACAACCACACAAGCGAGTCCACCACTTCCACTCCGTTTTACATTGTATACGGTCAACATCCTAGAGTCCATCTTCCAGTGTCTACTACTTCTCAGGTACCCACTCTGCATTTGGGGACTTCCTGCAAATCTGGCAACAGACCCGGTCCCCTATTTTGATGGCTGTCAATCGCATGAAGCGAAAAGCGGATACAAGTAGAAGAGAGCCACCGCAGTATCTTCCAGGTACCAAAGTATGGCTGTCCTCACTGAACATTCGTTTGAAGGTGCAGTTATACAAGTTTGCTCCCAGGTTCCTTGGTCCTTTTGAGATTTTGAAACAGATTAACCATGTCTCCTATAAACTGCGGCTGCCTCCTATCCTCAGAATCCCCCAACTCCTTTCATGTGTCCCTCCTGAAACCAGTGGTCCTGAACCGCTACAGCAAGACTTCCTGTTCCACAACTGCTCCCAGCGGTTCTTCTGATGTGTTCGAGGTGAGGGAGATCCTGGACTGCAAGAGGGTAGGAGGAAGGACTCTCTATTTGGTGGACTGGAGAGGGTTGGTCCTGAGGAGAGGTACTGGGAGCCGGAGGAGAACCTCGATGTCCCTGCTCTCGTTAAGAAGTTCCTCTCTCGCTCTAGTCCCAAGAAGAGGGGGCGTAAGAGGTCCGCTGTGCCCGCTCTTAAAGGGCCACCACGCGCACATGTATGAAATCATCATCATCAACACACATAATTTCCTTTATTATAAGAAGGCCCCAGCCCATCTGATCCTTGCCTGAGCATTGTTAGTATACCCCAAGTCTGTCTTGCAAATGGTCCCTTAGTGTTTCCCCGCTCCAGTTGTTACCCGTGCCCTGTTACCCGTTCCTGTATCCCGTGCGGTGTTCTTGTTCCTGTGCCTACTAGTGGGAGTCGTGTCTACTGCACCTATGTCATCTGCCACGTCCTGTGTCATCTGCCAAGTCCAGAGGGATTCGCCACATCTGGCGCAGTCTGCGGCACCTGTGTCATCCGCCACGTCCTGTGTCATCTGCCACGTCCAGAGGGATTCGTCACGTCTGGCGCAACCTGCGGCACCTGTGTCATCCGCCACGTCCTGTGTCATCTGCCATGACCTGAGGGATTCGCCACGTCTGGCGCAACCTGCGGCACCTGTGTCATCCGCCACGTCCTGTGTCATCTGCCATGACCTGAGGGATTCGCCACATCTGGCGCAACCTGCGGCACCTGCTGTCATCCGTGCCAGAGCTGCGGCTACTGTCTGGACTATCCAGGTACCCTTGTGCGGGACTTTGTATTTCTGGGGTTCCCTGTTGTTTGGCCAGCTGCCTCCTTGCTACGGCGGTGCGGCCTAGTGGATCCACATACCCACAAACCGAGACATAATAGATAGTTTGCTGGGGACGAATACTACACAAGACCACTTTGCTTATAACACTAGGTGTACATCTTCTTTAAGATGCCATGAAAGCCTGCCATAAGGCCCTTTTACACGAGCCAATGATCGAGCAGACACTCATTCATCGGCTGATCGTATAGTTTATGCAGTGCAAAATATTATTGTTGTCGGCAGCACATCTCTCTGTGTAAGCAGGGAAATGTGCTGCCGACATAATGGAAATGCATGGGAATGTGCGATCATAGTAACGATCGCTTGTCCCCATACATTACTAATTGTAACTTGTGAAAGGAGCAAACGAGTGCCGATCAACGAGCTGTCTAGTTGATCGGCGCTCGTTTATACGGCTGTAATTGGCTGGTGTAAAAGGACTCTTAGGGGTGTATTGATTTAAGCAATCAGCAGAGTTAATGTCAAAACACGCCAGTTTGGGGACTTTCTAAGAGAGCGGGTTCAAACTACCGAGGAGACATATGTAGTTAATGGGTATATGGCAAGTCTACTGGTATGGAAGGAAGACCAGAATACGCACGTTCTAGAGGTGGCTGCTATTAAGAGAAAATATTTTTTTCAGCAACGATACTAAGATGAAGTAGGGAAAAGGCGGGTCACTTACTGGCTTTTATTGCAAGAACACAAAAGGCGCCTCTTATATTGCTGCGATAAGGGAAACAGAGGGAAGCATAGAATATAACACAGACCGTATTCTCCCCAATTTTCAAACTTTCTCTATGTCAAAGCTTAGACTTGTCAGAGGAGGACAGGGATTATGTTTAGGGCCCACTAAGAATTACAGGAGGCAGTAACTTCAATGGCTAATAATAAATCTCCGGGCATGGAAGGGCTTCCGCTAAAATTGTACAAAAAAATGTAATGATGTTTTGTTACCTCAACTTCTGTAAGTATTTCAGGCGGTTGTGATGGAAGTGGAGTTGCCAAGTTCAATGCAATAAGCCCTAATAGTATTACTGTAACCGGGTAAGGACCCCTTTCACATGACTCGTATAGGGCTATTTCATTATTACCCACTGATGTAAAAATGTTGCCCAATTTATTAGCTCTCCTACTTTTCCAGGTTATATCCACAATTATGCACCAGGATCCATCTGGGTTTATGCCGGCTCGGTTTAAATTTTAAGTTTAAATATTCAGTTGGCAGTTGATAATCCGGGTGATACGGTTGTTTGATAGTTAGATGCCGCTAAGACGTTTGATAGCATTGAGTAGGAATACTTATGGTGTTACTGTTACAGAAATTTGTTCTGTCACCACAGTTCATCTCTTGGATCCGCCTACTCTATGGGAATCCAAGGGCCAGACGTTGAGTTAATTGCTGTTTAACAGAGTCTGGAGAACCCGGCATGGATGTCACTTGTCCCCTTCGCTCTTTTTCATTAGCCATTGAGCCAATAGCAGCTCATTTGTCAACGTTTAGAAATAGCGGGTTTCAAATGAGCACAAATAGAGGAAAAGGTGGCTTTATATACCGATGATTTGTTACTCTTTCTCGACAATGCCCCCACCTCACTCCCTATAGAAATAGAAACAATAGAACAATTTATCCAATACTCAGGACTGGACATTATCTGGTCTTAATCTGCTTTACTACTAGTAGATAATAAAGATCGAGTAGATAGCTGCATAGGTAAATTCCGATACAACTTTCAGCCCACCACTCAATGGCGGATTATGATATGGGCGGTTCGGGCGGCCGCCCCGGGGCCTGAGGCTCCCAGGGGGCCCATGGCTGCCCGAACCGCACACAATCTTAAAAAACTATGCAGCGCTCTAGCGCTGCTAACTGCCACTCTGTCCCGCTTCCAACTGAATCTGCGTCCGCAGGACGCAGATTCAATTGGGTTGAATGCTGGAGCCTCGCCCCAGCATTCACTCTGCCGTGAGCGGCTCGGCACAGGCAGGCGCGATGTAGTGACGTCATCGCGTCTGTCTGCACGGAGTCACTCACGGGACAGTGCAGAGGAGGAGAAGCATCCCCCACCGGTGTGGGAACCGGGATAGGTAAGTAATTCTGTTTTTTTTTTTATTAGGTACGTACATATGGGGGCATTATACTGTGTAGCAGCTATGGAGGCATTATACCGTGTCGCAGCTGTGGGGGCATTATACTGTGTCACAGCTATGGAGGCATTATACTGTGTAGGACAGCTATGGAGGCATTATACTGTGTAGCAGCTATGGGGACATTATACTGTGTCACAGCTATGGGGACATTATACTGTGTCACAGCTATGGGGACATTATACTGTGTCACAGCTATGGGGGCATTATACTGTGTAGGACAGCTAGGGGGCATTATACTGTGTAGGACAGCTATGGAGGCATTATACTGTGTAGCAGCTATGGAGGCATTATACTGTGTAGCAGCTATGGAGGCATTATACTGTGTAGCAGCTATGGAGGCATTATACTGTGTCACAGCTATGGGGGCATTATACTGTGTAGCAGCTATGGGGGCATTATACTGTGTCACAGCTATGGGGGCATTATACTGTGTCACAGCTATGGGGTATTATATTGTGTAGCAGCTATGGGGGCATTATACTGTGGTCGCAGCTATGGGGAACATTATACTGTGTAGCAGTATGGAGGCATTATACTGTGTCGCAGCTATGGGGGCATTATACTGTGTCACAGCTATGGGGGCATTATACTGTGTCGCAGCTATGGGGGCATTATACTGTGTCGCAGCTATGGGGGCATTATACTGTGTCGCAGCTATGGGGGCATTATACTGTGTCGCAGCTATGGGGGCATTATACTGTGTCGCAGCTATGGGGGAATTATACTGTGTCGCAGCTATGGGGGCATTATACTGTGTCGCAGCTATGGGGGCATTATACTGTGTCGCAGCTATGGGGGCATTATACTGTGTCGTAGCTATGGGGGCATTATACTGTGTCACAGCTATGGGGGTATTATACTGTGTCGCAGCTATGGGGGAATAATACTGTGTAGCAGCTATGGAGACATTATACTGTGTCACAGCTATGGAGGCATTATACTGTGTAGCAGCTATTGAGGCATTATACTGTGTAGCAGCTATGGGGGCATTATACTGTGTCGCAGCTATGGGGAACATTATACTGTGTCGCAGCTATGGAGGCATTATACTGTGTAGCAGCTATGGGGGCATTATACTGTGTCGCAGCTATGGAGGATTATACTGTGTAGGGTCAGCTAAGGGGAAAATTATACTGTGTAGAGGCAGCTATGGAGGGCATTATACTGTATTGGGCAGCTATGGGTGGCAATATACTGTGGGGGCAGCTATGGGGGACATTATACTGAGCAATTACAAGAGCTGCAGGTCCAAGGGGGGAGAAGCTGTGTATCACTATATACAAGGGGGGATTGTTGTATAGCACTATATCTAAGGGGGATTGCTGTGTAGCACTATATACAAGAGGGGGAGGGCTATGTGATGCTATTTACAGAGGGGGAGGACTGTGTAGCGCTATTTACAGGGGTCAGTGTGTAGCGCTATCTACAGGGGGCTGTGTGTGGTGCGATCTACAGTGTTTGACACAATTATATTCAGGGGCGCAGTCTATGGTGCTATAATATTTACGGGCCCAGCGTTTGGTACTATTTTATTCAGGGGTGCAGTGTTTGGTGCTATTATATTTAGGGGCACAGTGTGTGGCACCATGATAATATTATCTTTGTTTGTAGGTGTGGAAATGTTGGAAAAGTGAGGAGCCAAAGACATCTGAGTGGCAAATTCTGCAGAAATGGGTCATGGCCGGGAAAAGTCGTCATGAAGTCTGGACTGGATGGAGAAGAAAAGAGTAAAAAAACTACGTCGTCACCTGTGAGTCACTTGATTTATAGACAATCTATCATCTCTACTTACATGTTTATTATAGGAAATCCTTGTATTTCACAAAGTCTTTGTGCAGTCCAGGACTGATAGACAAATAAGTGTTACTATTCCCCTTGTCAGGAGAATGTGTCCCTACACGGTGCGATACTGTCAGCGATGGTTGGAGACTGTCAGTATGTGGGGACACAGCCTTTTGACAAGGGGAGTAGTAACACCCATTTGTTAATGTCTGGACAAAAAGGAAGTGTTAACAATAGTTACAGGGTGGCGGTGGAGAAGGGGGGCCCAAGTTTGGGTAACAGCCCAGGGCCTATGGTTTACTTAATCCGCCACTGCCACCACTTATTTTGGAATAACATTCTCTTTCTCTCCTCTGGATTACGAGCAATTGAACCTTACCAGATTATCTTTTTCGAAGCGCCATTTGGTGTGGAGGTACTGCCCGTTTTGAATTAGAAACGTTACAAAGGGGAAAGACAGAGGGAGTCCTAGCAGTCCCCAACCCATAGGCATACTTTCTCGGAGCTCAGTTTCAACATCTTTGGTGTTAGGAGGAGGGTGTGGTTGGTTCACAATAAAGGTTATTGCAATGGTACTGTAGTACCACATACTTATATCAAGCGTTGGAAGCACATACATTTAAGACGTCGGCAATTCACACACCTACTCTTCAGCTCATGCAGAAATTTTGGTGGAAGGTTCATGAACTACAGTCAGTTGAGGGGGCTAACCAATACACCTCGATATGGGATACTCCATGGCTCTTTAGTTTATTTTTATTGGAGGATTTTGAGAGATGGCAACAGAAGGGCATTAGGAGACTGTCTCATGTTGTGGTTGGTCACCTGCTCAAAGAGTTTTCACAATTACAAGAGAAATATGCATTATTACAAGTTGAGTTTTACAAATTCCTGCCGTTTAGGCATGGCTATCAAGCCGAGATCACTGATACAGGTCCAGGAATCACCTCAAATAAAAGAATTCACTTTATAGCCAATACACGCTCATCAGCAGGGGTTATATCAGGACTATGTAGCTTTGTGTTTGATGCAGTCTTAGCTAAGCATCCAGTACACAGTAAAGTAAAATGGGAGTGTGAAATTGGTCCTATCGATGATGGGCATTGGCAAGAAATACTAGAAAAGTTACCTGAGTTGCCCCATAGATTGTCTCATTTATAACGATTGCATTGAGTGTATGTAACTCCTCAATTCCTGTGTGATATTGAAGTGCGGTCTGATTCGCTATGCCCTAGATGTCAGATGCAGTTTGCTAAGCTAGTACATATACTGTGGAGCTGCCCTCATTTTGGAGTGGAGTGGTGGACATAAATGATGTATATTCGGCTAATGTCACTCTGTGTATTGGGCTATGTAGATAACCTGGCACTTATTGAGTCTAAGAGTGTGGCAGTGGTGCGGATGCTATATATGCATAAATTGGTGGCACAGCACTGGCTGGAAGTGGAGGCTCCATCTATGCGGGAGTTTAGAACTAAAATAAATTAGTTATTGAATTTGGGGAAGGGAGTTCATATGACAAGAGCGGAAAATGCTAAATTCAACAAATTATGGTCGCCATGAATTGACTCCTCAAGATTTTCATCCAGGGAACTTGTGAGACAACGGTTAAGGTTGCTTTAATACCTGTCAATGATTTTGTTTGTATCCTTTTTAAAGAGGCTCTGTCACCAGATTTTGCAACCCCTATCTGCTATTGCAGCAGATAGGCGATGCAATGTAGATTACAGTAACGTTTTTATTTTTTAAAAACGAGCATTTTTGGCCAAGTTATGACCATTTTCGTATTTATGCAAATGAGGCTTCAAAAGTACAACTGGGCGTGTTGAAAAGTAAAAGTACAACTGGGCGTGTATTATGTGTGTTACATCGGGGCGTGTTTACTACTTTTACTAGCTGGGCTTTCTGATGAGAAGTATCATCCACTTCTCTTCAGAACGCCCAGCTTCTGGCAGTGCAGATCTGTGACGTCACTCACAGGTCCTGCATCGTGTCGGCACCAGAGGCTACAGTTGATTCTGCAGCAGCATCAGCATTTGCAGGTAAGTAGCTACATCGACTTACCGGCAAACGCCGATGCTGCTGCAGAATCATCTGTAGCCTCTGGTGCCGATGTGTCCTCGCTCGTCTGACACGATGCAGGACCTGTGAGTGACGACACAGCGTGATCTCTCGAGAACACGGCTGTGTCTGCACTGCCAGAAGCTGGGCGTTCTGAAGAGAAGTGGATGATACTTCTCATCAGAACGCCCAGCTAGTAAAAGTAGTAAACACGCCCCGATGTACGCACATAATACACGCCCAGTTGTACTTTTACTTTTCAACACGCCCAGTTGTACTTTTGCAAGCCTCATTTGCATAAATACGAAAATGGTCATAACTTGGCCAAAAATGCTCGTTTTTTAAAAATAAAAACGTTCCTGTAATCTACATTGCAGCGCCTATCTGCTGCCATAGCAGATAGGGGTTGCAAAATCTGGTGACAGAGCCTC
Source organism: Rhinoderma darwinii (assembly GCF_050947455.1). Classification (NCBI taxonomy): domain Eukaryota; kingdom Metazoa; phylum Chordata; class Amphibia; order Anura; family Rhinodermatidae; genus Rhinoderma; species Rhinoderma darwinii. Next base: position 237,782,960 of record NC_134687.1, on the reverse strand, counting down.
TTTAAGTATGCTTGGTTTCTCATTATGATTATGATATGTATGATGAAAAACATACACGACTGTTTTATGAACCCAATCATTAGAGACCAATTGACACTGGTTTGCTCTTGGGTTATGATGGGTACTATAGCAATTTATTCAAAAGACTGGCACAGCCAATTTTCAGTTGCTATTGGAAGATTATGGGTATGTCCACACGTAGCGTAAACACTGTGGATTTTCCGCAACGGATTTCATTGTGGAAAATCCGCAGCATAATACAGTAGCAGCAGAGTGGATGAGATTTCAGCAAATTTAATCCACAAGCTGCATAAAAAATCCACCCTCAAAAAATCGTTCATTAATTGCCCCGCGGTGCTTTTTTTTTTTTTTTTAATTTTTTTTTAATAGCTGGTTTTCTGTTGCGGGTTTCCCCTATTGAATTCAATAGGGTGGTAAAACCCATAACAAATAGCAGATGTTTCTATTTTTGCAGCAGAAAAGCTGAAATTCCACCGCAAAAACGGCAACTCCGAAAAAAAAAAAAAAAAAAAGCTTATTCTTACCAAGATCTCTATGCTACTCTGTCTCTCTATGCTTCTCTGTCTAGGCCGACCTCCTGGGATGATATTTAATACCATGTGACTGCTGCAGCCAATCACATGTCATCCCAGAAGGCCGAGTTGCAGGACGTCAGAGGAACACGTCACCATTACTACGGGTAAGTATAAGCTTTTTATTTTTTTCACCTGCTGTTTTCTGCAGTGGACATTTCAGCCGAAAAACTGCGCCACAATTTGGTGTGGTTTTTCGGCCAGAGTTACTTTTACACAGTACTTTTACACAGCATATCTGCCCTGTGTGAACATACCCTAAGTGGACTTTTTTCTTCTTATAAACAATGGACTTTGTAGTGCACACAACATTAATTCTCTCTAGTTGTGGGGGACTTTTGTTAGTGGTTGGTGGGATACTTGGGGTTTGTATATGTATTTTTGGAAATTGTTAATAAAAATAGGCAATTTAAAAAATATATATATGAGACATTCCCTATGATTGCTAGGGATCCACTGCTGGGACAACCTGCTTTTAAAAATAATGTCCATTCATTCCTATGGGAGTTACAGAAACAGCCTAGCAATCCCATAGGAACATGCATCAGCACCTCTCTATTCACTCTTTACTTGGATGTGGTGGCTATGGGCTCGGGTGATCCCAGTTCTGGAGATAAGTGTGGGTTCCAGAATTAGGACCTGCATCTATCAGATATCCATGGAATAGCCTGAAGATATGCCATGAATGTTTCAGTTGAGAATACCCATTTAAGAATTATGCTGCAGGGTCTTCCAAGCTATAAAAACAGATGTACAGTAGCTATCAGTTAGTTCCCTGATGCCCAGGTGAAGCTTCTTAAATAGCAAATTTTAAGAACAAAAGTGGTAGAGTAGGAGTGTACGTGTGATCTCTCCATGTATTTCTCTGTACTTAATTCTGAAGAATGCCATGCGTGTAGAAGAATGGAGAGCGTATAAACCAATCACCGTGTTCCTCGTCTTTACTTGGCACAGACCGGGCATTAATGGCGGTGGTGCAAAGCAAATAACACCAGTTTATAACCAGAATAATAAATCTTATAGATTTGAAAAATCACAAATAGTGCATCTGCTGTCTACAGTGGCAGATAAAAACATTACAATACTATATGGCTTTAAGCGGAAGAGGATTATGGGGTGTCTAATCAAGTGTTTCGCAAAATTCTTTCTCAATAGCCCCTACCTAAAGCATATTACATCAAATTCTCAAAGGTTATGATATATATAGACTGTGCTGCCTATTCAAAGCACAGCATGAACACAATGTGAGTACCCCCTAGTGACGTGGCATGTACCCACCGGTTGAGAATCTAGGGTAGAGTGGTGACCCCTGAAGAAGAGGAAACTTAGTGAAGAGTGATTTATGTCACTAAGATTTACCTTTTATACAATTATATTGCAGTCTTTTCTCAAGCAATAATTGTGGAAAACTGACAGATTATATTCACTATACGACATGTGTGCATTTTCCCTAGGCATTGTATTTATTTACATGTGTTGATGCATGTCCACCATAAGCTTACATCAATTAAACGATCGCAGAATTTTTAGAGGCACATAGTGAGTTAATAGCAAAAAAGCGACAAGTGGAGGATAGTGATGTGAAGAACTAGTATGCAGCAAAACACCTAGGAATCCATATACCGCGAGAAGATATGTCTGGCCTACCGACTAATAGTATTGAAATCTACGAAAAATTCTTTGTTAATGTTTTGTTAGCTATTATACGTATTGTAGAATTTCTACACATCAATGTCCATGTTAATCTATTAGCTGTATAATGTAAAAGCATGTTAATAGGAATGCTTCTCTTATATACTTAACCCCCACATACCTGAGAACTTGATTTACTATGACAAAATATTGTAGCAGTCAATAAGACAAGTTACTGTCAGATACATTTAAGTAAAAAGGTTCGAGCACTGGTATTTCACTGTGTATGATAAAGTAAGTTTAGTAGTTTCTGTGTACATTTTGTCATCTTAACCAATATCATCAGTGGCTGACCAGTCATTTGTAAAAACACTCCTAAATAATTATTTCTAATAAATAGTAAAATTAACATGCTCACCTGTACAGCTTGAGTGTGCGCTCTGTACAGAAAAGACCTTCTGTATCCTAAAAGGACAGTTCCAAACACCACAGCTATGTCCCATAAAAGTCCTTTGCTGCATTGACTGTCTTCGTTACCTGAGTCGATCCTTTTTGTGCTACGAGGGGAGGGGGCAGAAAGCTCTCCAATCTATGAATATTCAGAACTCAGAGTTACATGGGATTGGCTTTGGAAGGGAATACATCTACTTGGATTGTAAAAGATTGAATGGATCTGTCCTGGGAAAAGCTTGTAAGGTACTGATGTATGAAAAAAAAGAAAGAATAACACAAGAAACTTCAGACTAAGGACTTTAAAAAGGATATTCCTCGGGCACTATTTTAGAAATATATTTAATTGTATTTGTTTAGGTCTTTTTCTATTTTGTTTTCTTATATCTTTGAATGTCACTGGATATTTTTGCACAGTCTTTTTTCCAGCATTTACATATCTGTCAAATGATTAGGTAGATATGTGAAATTTGTTCCATTGTAGCTTGACATCAAAATAAAATTCTCAGCTATCCCGTAATATTTGTCTGTGCTCCCCAACTTTACAGTTTGAAATCTGTGTGCTATTCTTAACATGGTTCCTACATGGTAGCATCTACGAACAGGGTTTTCTGGGATACAACATTGATCAACCAAGGGACCCTCATGATCACCAGAAACTGCAGCCCCTTCACTTCAATATCCGACACAGCACCAATCCTGTCCATGAAGCTGTGTCTGTTACTGCAACTACTGCACACAGTCTTGTTTCAACAAAGCTAATTTTAGAGTAGGGAAAGGTTAAAAATCGCAGGTAGAAATGATCCATCATGTAGCCTAATTAAAATGAAAGAGTTAATTTTGCAATCTTTACTCGTGTCCTATAAGGTTGTCGTCATGGTAACATTAAATTATAACTGGGGTTTTATTTTAAATATAATTTTTTTTTAAATACCCTGTTCACAGCAGATTTCATTTACATAGTTTATCAGCATCTGAGCCAGTCTTGGTTGTGTTCAGTAAAAAATACACAACAAAAACAAACACTACGCTGGCCATCGACAGTTTACGATTATGCCTAATTCAATTGGTTGGTCTGATAACTACATGATTTATAGACAGCTAAGCTCTTCTTGTGACTATATGATCCTATCCTTCGCTCTAAAGAAAGGAAGAATAGGACCCTTGATGTCAGCTCACAGCACAATTGGAGATCTGAGATTTGGGGTTTTCTCTGTACCCAGAAACTTAGGGTCAGCTTAAAGTGAACGTCCACCTTTTAACACCATATTGGATTAAGCTTCAAAATTCTATGTTGATTAATTAATATATCTTTAGAGTGGTTCGATCTATGGTTCAGTAAGCTGCACAGCCCTCCCTAGTGGCAGCTACAGGCAGACAGAGTTTTTGTCTTATCTTAACACCTTCCCGACATTTATCATTGTCACGAAGGATGCGTGGATCCACTGGGCTGTACCGCCTTAATGGTATGGCAGCTGGCCAACAGGACACAGGTCAAAGTCTATAGTTCGTATAGGTGTACCTGTGGTAGCTTCAGACAGTAGCAAGACAGGCTCGGATGGGACTAGGCAGCAGGCAGGCACCAGGCATGATGAAGCAGAACAGGATAGATGGCGCCCAGTGCAAAATTATCTTTCGGCGCCCCACCCCATCATTAAAAAAAATGCCCCATAAAAAAAGTATAATGCCTCTTTAGTGCCCCCATACAGTATAATAATAATATTTAATAATATAATATATTACAACCCCTTCAAGGACACAGTATTTTGACCTCTAATTATGCCCACAATATTATGCCCCGGTAGTACCCCTACACATAGTGTCCACTTAGTGGCCCCCACACAGTATAGTGCCCCCTGTAGATTTTGCCATACAGCCTCCCCATAGATAGTGCCATAAACCCCCACCTCCTTCTTGTAGATACTGCCATACAGCCCCCCACTCACCCTTGTAGACAATGCCCCCAAACAAAAACAAAAATTGTACTCGCCTAGGCCCCGTTCCCACGATGAACTGAGCTGCTCCACAACGGGATCCTTGTGTAGGCCGGCGTGATCTTGTAGCCTAGTTTCCCAACCTTTTCGGACTCGAGGCAGCACTGGAAAAATAAAATTTCCTTAGGGCACCCCTACAAAAATAGTTTTGAGAAAGACAGAAAACGTCTCAAAACAAGCACTACACTCGTAGAGTATGATCACACAGCGTTTTTTGTAAGGAAAAAAAAAAATCTGCCCCAAAGTTCCTTCAGGAATTGACAGCATTGTTTGACCTTTTTTTTTTTTTTTTTGCGTTTTTTCTTAAAGGGAATGTGTTGCCAGCAAAACATGTTTTTTTTTTTTTTAATTAAACATTTAGTGTGTAGGTGATTAAACATTGTTCACATTTTTTTTTTTTTTTTTCACGAGTCAGGAAATATTATAAATTAGATTCTAATTTATAATATTTCCCAGTGCTGGTCACTAGATGGAGCTATTCCCAAAATTGCAGCATTGCATGTGGTAAAGCAACCACATTGCTTTTTGCTGCAAAATTGGGGAAAAAGCACTCGCTCTAGTGAGCTCTGAGAATCCCCCCCTCCTTTATCGTGGCTAGTGCCGGGATAAACGAGGGGATTGAACGGTCTAACCTCCTACACTGTGTGTCGCCATTTTTTGAGCTAACACACAGTGTAGTAGGTTTACATACAGTAGTAAACACACACAAACACGAACATACATAGAAATCTCTTACCTGCTCCTGCCGCCGCGGCTCCCTCCGGCCCGTCCGCTCCGTCTGCTGCCGCTGGTCCAAGTGCACAAGTCCGGAAGCCGCGACCGGAAGTAGTAATCTTACTGTCCGGCCGCGACTTCCGGTCCACAGGAAAATGGCGCCGGACGGCGCGCATTTCAAATTGGATTGTGTGGGAGCGGCGCATGCGCCGTTCCCACACAGACGGCGTACACAGAAGTGGATGGGACGGGCCCCGTTCGCAATCCCTATGGGACTGTGGCTGCCGTATTCCATGTCTGTATGTGTCGTTAATCGACACATACAGAAATGGAAAAAAAAATGGCAGCCCCCATAGGGAAGAAAAAGTGAAAAAATAGAAAAAAGTAACACACAAACACACAAATAAATAAAAACGTTTTTAATAAAACACTAACATAAAACTGACATGAATTTTTTTTTTGTGGTGACACTGTTCCTTTAAGCCGTTGAAGCTAATGCAAAATCGCAGGCAAAAAAGCTCTAAACGGGCAACGCAGCTATTCTCTAGCTCCCATTAATTTAAATTGGATGTCAGAGGCGGAAACCACTTGAAGACCATTAGCCCCCGACTCACAGTAAAATGACCATCAGCCCCCACTCACAGTAAAATAACCATCAGCCCCCCACTCACAGTAAAATGACCATCAGCCCCCAACTCTCAGTAATATGACCATCAGCCCCCCACTCACAGTAAAATAACCATCAGCCCCCCACTCACAGTAAAATGACCATCAGCCCCCAACTCTCAGTAATATGACCATCAGCCCCCCACTCACAGTAAAATGACCATCAGCCCGCCACTCACAGTAAAATGACCATCAGCCCGCCACTCACAGTAAAATGACCATCAGCCCGCCACTCACAGTAAAATGACCATCAGCCCCCCACTCACATTAAAATGACCATCAGCCCGCCACTCACAGTAAAATGACCATCAGCCCCCCACTCACAGTACAATGACCATCAGCCCGACACTCACAGTAAAATGACCATCAGCCCACCACTCACAGATTCCCCCTGTAGATAGTGCCACACAGCCCCTTGTAGGTAGTCCCAAACAGCACCCTTGTAGACAGCGCCACACAGCCCCCTTGTAGATAGCGCCACACAGCCCCATTGTAGAAAGCGCCACACACTGCCCCCTTGTAGACAGCACCACACAGCCCCCTTGTAGATAGCGCCACACAGCCCCCTTGTAGACAGCGCTACACAGCCCCCTTGTAGACAGCGCCACACAGCCCCCTTGTAGACAGCACCACACAGCCCCCTTGTAGATAGCGCCACACAGCCCCCTTGTAGATAGCGCCACACAGCCCCATTGTAGAAAGCGCCACACAGCCCCCTTGTAGACAGCACCACACAGCCCCCTTGTAGACAGCACCACACAGCCCCCTTGTAGATAGCGCCACACAGCCCCCTTGTAGATAGCGCCACAAAGCCCCCTTGTAGATAGCGCCACACAGCCCCCTTGTGGACAGCACCACACACACACCCCTTGTAGATAATGCCACACAGCCCCCTTGTAGATAATGCCACACAGCCCCCTTGTAGATAGCGCCACACAGCCCCCTTGTAGATAGTGCCACACAGCCCCCTTGTAGACAGCACCACACAGCCCCCTTGTAGACAGCACCACACAGCCCCCTTGTAGATAGCACCACACAGCCCCCTTGTAGATAGCGCCACACAACCCCCTTGTAGAGAGCACCACACAGCCCCCTTGTAGAGAGCACCACACAGCCCCCTTGTAGACAGCACCACACAGCCCCCTTGTAGGCAGTACCACACAGCCCCCTTGTAGATAGCACCACACAGCCCCCTTGTAGACAGTGCCACACAGCCCCCTTGTAGACAGCGCCACACAGCCCCCTTGTAGAAAGCGCCACACAGCCCCCTTGTAGACAGCACCACACAGCCCCCTTGTAGATAGCGCCACACAGCCCCCTTGTAGATAGCGCCACACAGCCCCCTTGTAGATAGGGCCACACAGCCGCATTGTAGAAAGCGCCACACAGCCCCCTTGTAGACAACACCACACAGCCCCCTTGTAGATAGCGCCACACAGCCCCCTTGTAGATAGCGCCACACAGCCCCCTTGTAGATAGCGCCACACAGCCCCGTTGTAGATAGCGCCACACAGTCCCCTTGTGGACAGTACCACACACAACCCTTGTAGATAGCGCCACACAGCCCCCTTGTAGATAGCGCCACACAGCCCCCTTGTAGATAGTGGCACACAGCCCCCTTGTAGACAGCGCCACACAGCCCCCTTGTAGATAGCGCCACACAGCCCCCTTGTAGATAGCGCCACACAACCCCTTTGTAGACAGCGCCACACAGCCACCTTGTAGACAGCGCGACACAGCCCCCTTGTAGGCAGCACCACACAGCCCCCTTGTAGATAGTGCCACACAGCCCCCTTGTAGATAGCGACACACAGCCCCCTTGTAGATAGCGACACACAGCCCCCTTGTAGATAGCGACACACAGCCCCCTTGTAGATAGCGCCACACAGCCGCCATGTAGATAGCGCCACACAGCCCCCTTGTAGAGAGTGTCAAACAGCCCCCTGTAGAGAGTGCCACACAGCCCCCTATAGGTAGTGCCACGCAGCCCCCTGGTAAGTAGGGCCACACAGCACCCTGGTAGGTAGTGCAACACAGCCCCCTGGTAGGAGTGCCACACAGCGTCCTGGTAGGTAGCGCCACACAGCCCCCTTGTTGGTAGTGCCACACAGCCCACAGCCCCCTTGTTGGTAGTGCCACACAGCCCCTTGTAGATAGCACCGCCCCTTCCTGTAGATAGCGCCACAGTAGATCCCTGAAGGTGCGGAATCCCCGTGTGGCCGGGGATTCCACTCCTGGAGCACTCCGCTTGATGTCTCTGTCCATATATTGACAGTAACATTAGGGGCAAGTCCTAAAGCAGAATCCCCGTCCACAGTATTGCCGACGCTGTGACCGGGAATCCCACTCCAGGAGAAGCTCCTGTCGTCTGTGTCCATTTATGGACAGTGACGCCATTGGCTTCTCTTGGAGTGGAATCCCCAGTCACAGCGTCGGCAACGCTGTGGACGGGGATTCCGCTTGAGATGTTTCCCCTAATGTCACTGTCCATATATGGACAGAGACATCAAGAGGGGCACTCCAGGATTGGAATCCCCGGCCGCTCCTTATGGGAACTACAGTGGTGCTAGTAGATAGCAGAGCAGGGAGATACCTCTCTGCTCTGCTATAGTGCCGCCGCCCATGGGGGGGGCCCAGCGTGGGCGCCCTGGTGTCGCCGCTAGCAGCCGCTATGGTTGCTACAGCGGTAGCGACGCTACTGAGTGAAGAAGCGCCCGGGCGGAAAGGTGACTACTGAGTCGCCGGGCCCGGTTGCTTCTGAAACAAGCTGGGGAAGGGAGCCAGTGCAGCGCCCCCTTCCACCTGCTGGAGTGATGCACCCTGTGCAAATGCACAGGTCGCACACCCCTAAGGCCGGCTCTGAGAACAGGCCAGGTACTCAACGCAGCACGACTCCAACTGAATATGGCACTTAGACCAGGATAACACGGGATACAGGTTACAGGTAGAAGGAACGGGGAACACTGGGAACTGGAGACACTTAGGGGACCATTTGCAGAGACAAACTTAGGTAATGACAACAATGCTCAGGCAATGCAGGGAGGGGCAGAGCCCTTATTATAGTCCAGGGTGATCTGGGAGCAATCAGCTCAATCTCACACATGTGTGCGCTTTGGCTCCTTAAGGCTGGACTGAGCTCTCGAGCGCACCCTAGTGGTCATTGCGGAACAGAATGGCCGCATGTGCAGACAACTCTGGAGAGAAGGGCGTCGACAGGATGGGAGGAGTTTGTGGTCAGCGACCATGGACGTTACAGTAAACCCCCTCTTACGCCCCATCCTCTTGGGACCAAAGCGAGAGAGAAACTTCTTCAGGAGAGTAGGAGCATTGAGGTTCTCTTCTGGCTCCCAGGACCTCTCTTCAGGATCAAACCCCCTCCAATCCACCAAATAAAAAGTTCTTCCTCCTACTCTCTTGGTGTCCAAGATCTCCTTAACCTCGAAAGTATCAGAAGAACCGCTGGATGCAACTGCAGGGCTAGGAATCTTGGTATAGCGGTTCAAGACCACCAGCTCCAGGAGGGAGACATGGAAGGAGTTAGGGATCTTGAGGGTAGGAGGCAGCCGAAGCTTGTAGGAGACAGGATTGATCTGCTGAAGGATCTCTAAGGGTCTGAGGAACCTGGGAGCAAACTTGTATGATAGCACTCTTAGCCAGATATTCCTGTAGGACAGCCAGACCTTGGTGCCTGGGAGAAATTGAGGAGGTTCTCTTCTCCTTGTGTCTGCCTTCCGTTTCATGCGGTCGACCGCCAACAGAATGGTGGATCGAGTCTGCTGCCAGATCTGCAGGAAGTCCGTAAAAGCAGAAACAGCTGCTGGTACCTCGGACATAACGGACTTCGGGAGAGGAATACGTCGGTGTTGGCCGTAGACATTGAAGAACGGTGTATTTCTTGTGGACTCGCTAGTATGATTATTATACGAGAACTCGGCCCAAGGAAGAAGCTGCACCCAATCATCATGCTGCTTGGAGATGAAGTGTCGTAGGTAGTTCTCCATGATTTGATTGATCCTCTCAACTAGACCATTGGATTGAGGTTGGTAGGCTGAGGAAAAGTCCAACTTTACATTGAGGAGTTTACAGAGGGCTCTCCAGAACCCTGTGGTGAACTAAATTCCCTGATCAGACACGATATGCCGAAGCAAGCTGTGCAGGCGGAAGATGTGTTGGATGAAGAGGGCAGCATGTCGAGAAGCAGAAGGTAGACCGGTCAGTGGAACAAAGTGAGCCATCTTCGAAAATCGGTCCACCACCACCCAGACCGCACTGCATCCCGCAGAGGGAGGCAGGTCCGTAACATAGACCATAGCTATATGCTGCCAGGGAGCATCGGGCACAGGCAGCAGCTGGAGCAGGCCAGCAGGTTTGGAGTGAGCAACCTTGTTAGCTGCACACACCTAGCAGGAAGAAACAAAGTCTATGATGTCTTTGGGCAGCGTGGGCCACCAGAAATGATGAGCAATCAGGTCTTGGGTATTATGGGTACCAGCAAGACCTGCCAGTCTGGAGCTGTGTCCCCAGCAGAGGATTCTCCCTCTGTCTGCCAGGCGCACAAAAGTCCTCCCCGGAGGAATGTCTCTGACTTGCAGAGGGTTGACCGAGACAATGCAAGTCGGGTCAATAATACTTTGTGGAGACACCATGGTGTCCTCTGTCTCGAACGACCTGGACAAGGCACCGGCCCCCACATTCTTGTCGGCCGGACGGTAGTGGAGCTCAAACTGGAACCGGGCAAAGAAGAGTGACCACCTGGCCTGACGAGGGTTCAGCCGTTGGGCTATCTGGAGATAAGGGAGGTTCTTGTGGTCAGTGAATATCAAGATGGGACGAACTGCGCCCTCTAGCAGATGTCTCCACTCCTCCAGGGTCAATTTGATAGCCAGTAACTCCCGATCCACAATCGAGTAGTTGCGTTCTGCGGAAGAGAAGAATTTAGAGTAATAGCCACATACCATTGTCTTGCCCTTGGAACCTCTCTGGAACAGGAATGCACCAGCACCAACAGAGGAGGTGTCCACCTCCAACAAAAACCGACGCAATACATCTGGATGATGGAGGATAGAGGCTGACGTGAGGCACTCTTCAGGCTATTAAATGCGGATTCCGCTTCTGGAGTCCACACCTTGGTGTTCATACCTTTCTTGGTGAGGTTAGAGATAGGAGATCTCAGTGAGCAGAAGTTTGGAATGAACTGTCTGCAGAAATTAGCGAATCCCAGGAAACGCTGTAGGGACCTCAAGCCTTGAGGGCGTGGCCATTACATAATGGCATTTACCTTCTCAGGATCCATCTTGAGGCCTTGATCCGAGATGATGTAGCCCAGAAAGGGTAGAGTATTTCTCTCAAACACGCACTTCTCTAACTTGGGGTACAGGCGATTCTCCCTTAATCGCAGCAACAATTGACGGACGTGTCTCTGATGAGTCATTGGATCTGGAGAGAAAATCAAGTTGTCATCACGATAGACCACAACACAAACATAGAGGAGGTGATGGAAGATGTCATTAACGAACTCTTGGAAGACCGCGGGAGCGTTACACACTGGCCGAAGGGCATTACTAGATATTCATAGTGTCCGTCACGGGTGTTAAATGCCGTCTTCCATTCATCACCCTATTGAATCCGGATTAGGTTATAAGCCCCCCGCAGGTCTAACTTAGAATTTTTTTTTGCCTCCTCATATGAGATCAAACAGTTCAGAAATCAATGGCAACGGATATCTATTTTTTACCGTGATCTGGTTGAGATCCCGGTAGTCGATGCAGGGGCGCAGGGAATCATCCTTTTTCTTGACGATGAAGAACCCGGCTCCTGTCGGGGAAGAAGACTTCTGTATGAAGCCCCTCTCCAAGTTCTCCTTAACATAGGCGGACATGGACTGAGTCTCTGGCAAGACGAGAGGATATACCCTACCACGGGGAAGGGATTGTCACGATGGGATATGTGGGCCCACTGGGCCATACCGCGTAGCGGGATGGCAGCTGGCCAAACAGGTAAAGTACAGAGTCTATAGTCTAGAAAGCGTACCTGTGGCAACTCGGACAGTAGCAAGGCAGGCTCGGCTGGGATCAGGCAGCAGCTAGACGTCAGGCGTGGAGCAGCAGACCACGACATCAGCTTCGACACGGCTTTAGACCAGGACAGCACGGGATTGCACGGGATACACTTGAGAACTGGAAGACACTAGGGGACTATTAGCAAGACCAACTTTGGGTAACGAACAACGCTCAGGCAAAGAACAAGAGGGCAGAGCCCTTTTTATAGTCCAGTGGCATTCTGGGCTTGATTGCAGACTTCCTGCAATTATGCGCGCACTGGCCCTTTAAGACCTCTGGAGAAAGTCTTGATACCAGGAAGTGAATGCCGGCGCCTCACAGGAGAACAATGTCCATGGCCGCGGTCGTCGAGGGGTAAGTCAGAACGACGGGCCGCGGCCATAGACGTTACAGGTATGCACCAGGAATCAATTCGATAGGACAGTCATACACCCGGTGTGGGGGCAGCGTCTCTGTCTCATTCTTGCTGAAGACATCTGAGAACGCAGAATAATGACAAGGCAATCCTGCCAAGGACTGAGGCAGAGGAAGCTAAGCCAGATGAATCTGTACCAGGCAGTAGTTGAGACAGTCGGAACCCCATTGGAGAACCTCTCCAGAATTCCAGTCCAGGACTGCAGCATGTAGTAGGAGCCAGGGCAGGCCCAGCAGCACAGGGTTGACTGCCTTAGACAGGACAAACAATGAGATGGGCTCAGAATGAAGGGCTCCCACTTGGAGCTTTAACGGCTTTGTCACAGCGACAACAGAGGTAATCCATTCACTGAGGCAACAATCAAAGGCCTCTCCAGAAAGGTTGTGCGCAACTGGAGCAGATCCACCAGGTCTCTCCGAATGAAGTTAGCTGCGGATCCTGAGTCCAGATAGGCAGAGACCCGATGCGTCTTTTCGCTGGACACTATGGTCACGGGGATGAATAATTTAGAAGAAAGACCCTCTTCACCCAAGGTTGTCTCTCCAACCAACCCTAGGCTCGGGGGCTTTTGGGGGCACAGACGCACGAGATGGCCTCCAAGGCCGCAAAATAGAAAGAGTCCTGAAGTGCGTCTGCGTTGTCTCTCCAGGGTAGACAGCTTGAGATGGTACATCTTCAAAGACTCCTTTGGAAGAACAGCTGATGGGGACAGCAGGGATTGGTGCAAAGTAGGAACCGGGCTAGGGAGTCCTCCCTCCCGGCGAGCCTCTGGCTAACAGGACACAGGTCAAAGTCTATAGTTCATATAGGTTTACCTGTGGTAGCTTCAGACAATAATAATAGTGCCACACACAGTTCCCTGTAGATAGTGCCACACACAGCCCCCCTCGTGTAGATAGTGCCACACACAGCCCCTTCTCTTGTAGATAGTGCCACACAAAGCCCCCCTCTTGCAGATAGTGCCACACACAGCCCCCCTCTTGTAAATAGTGCCACACAGCCCCCCTAGTAGATAGTACCACAGAGCCCTCCCCCCTGCATTGCGCCACACAACCCTCCCCCTGTATAGTGCCACACAGCCCCCCTAATAGATAACACCACACAATGTCTCTCTGCTCCGCTGCCGGATAAAAGCAGCTTGCTGCCTGGGCCCACCGGAGGATCCTCCGTCAGGCCAGTCCGATGATGGCAGTTAGGCTCTGACACAACTGAGAATTAGGCTAGATTCACACAAGCGTGGAGAAACTCGGACGTGAAAAACGTGACTTTTTCATGTCCAAGGTGCCCCGTGCGGTTCCCATTTTCACAGGTCCCCATAGACTTGAGCCTATGGAGGAATCCATTAAAACTGAACAAAATAGGACAGGTTCTATTTTTCAAAGGACCCTTCACATGGTCCATTGAAACAACGGCCGTGTGAACGGCCCCATTGAAAAACGAATACATGTGACAGCTGTTGTTTCAACGCTCGTGTGAATAAGGCCTTAGAGATGGAGCCTGCAGAGGAGATAATTGCTAAAAAATGCAGAATACACGTCATATAATGGCCAGAAATAGTGTTATTCCTCATGTACACACATGACAGCTTATTCTAAAAAGTCACCTGAAAAGTTAGGTATGCTTTAGCAAAATGGCTACTCATAAATATTTATTCGTACTATACAGAATATAGCAGCTGATTAGTCAAGTGACCTCACTTACTCTGCTTGGCTGCACTGAATCTGATTTGTTCGAGCCGAAACTGCTCCTCCAGCCTTTAGACTAAATCAGACCGACCCTTTAAAATGATTCACCTCAAAAGTGAAAGTTACTGAAAAATGCCACAAGGAGATAAAAATAAAAGATATCTTTAAACCAAATGCCCATAAGGAAAACTAATATTACACCTTTGGTCTATGCAAGGGATTTAGAGCTCTGTAGAAAAATAAAGCACAGACCACCAACTAAGATATAAAAAAACAAAAAGAAATTGATCAGAACATGTTGGACCTATTTAGGTTAGAAAACCAAATAGTGTGCTAAGGTGGACATTCACTTTAGCAGTAACTGTATATTACGAAGTAAAAACGATTAACTATCAATATGGCTTTACAACACACGGGACAATTATTTGAACCTGTTGCGGACCTGTTCCACAATAGTACGCCGCACGCCGCTTATTGAAGCAGACCTGCGCCATACTATTGCGGAGCAAGAATAAACGGTCACTATGTGAAATCGCATAGTGATAACACAGCGATGGCAGCTGTCATTGACAGCCGACCGCCTCTGTTACCAGGCTGGGGACCAATCAGCATGCCCCCATGCCGGCGATTGCTGTGATTGGTCAGTTTTCAGACACTGACCAATCAGAGCCGTCTATGACATCGTCTACAAGAGAAAGCTCCTGTCGCCATCTCTGATCTCTTAATTTCTGTGAGATTGGTGGGGAGATCAGAGAAAGACCTACAAGTGAAAAAAAAGAAGCTTTTTATTAACCCCTTCCTGCAAATGGGCGTACAGTAACGCCCTGAGGATGAAGCGGGCACAGGAGCTGTGCGCGCTTCATCTTCAGCGGGTGTCGGCTGTAATATACAGCCGACAACCCACTGCAACGGCGGCGATACATAGTATGGTTGAAAAAAGACACATGTCCATCAAGTTCAACCAAGGGATGAGAAAAGGGAAGGGAAACATTTCTACACATAGGAGCTAATATTTTTTCATTTGGCTGCAGTCGGCTATTCCATAGATTCACAGTTCTCACAGTAAAGAAGGCTTGTCATCTCTGCAGGTTGAACCTTTTTTTCTCCAAACTGATCAAAAAAATTGCATGTGCCCCAAAATTGTACTAATAAAAACTACAGCTCGTCCCATGAAAATCAAGCACTGAAACAGCTCGCCAACGGAAAATAAAAAAGTTATGACTCTCGGAACGGAATAATGCATAACGACGACCGACCCAGACTAATTTATATGTGCAGCAATTCTTCACCTAAAACCCCACGTCATTATTTGCTTTCCCCCACTGAAAGACCCTGTAAATGCAGCGGAAACTATGACATTTTGGGGTCTGTGCTACATATGGGGCTAGTGAAGAAGTCAAAGATTAGTCAATACTGGAGTGCGCATATTTTGTACAATACTACGGACACCCTGTAGAAGTGCGACTCCTGCACCCAAAAAACTGGCCTATGCATAAACGATTGGTTCAAAGCGTACGTCACTATCCATGGATAATTAATTTTATTATTCATTTACCCCATTATTACATCATCCTATTAAGACCTGATGCACTCTGCCCAGTTTACATATACCCTGATGCACTCCGCCCAGCTTACATATATCCTGAAGTACTACACACAGCTTACATATACCCTGATGTACTCCGCCCAGATTACATATACCCTGATGTACTCCTCAAAGATTAATGATACCCTGATGTGCTCTGCACAGTTTACATATACCCTGATGTACTTCTCACAGATTAATGATACCCTGATGTGCTCTGCACAGCTTACATATACCCTGATGTATTCCGCACAGTTTACATATGCCCCCACATTATAAACTGAAACACCAGTAAAACACTAAACAAAACTACTACCAAGCAAAATCTGCTCTCCAAAAGCCAAATGGCGCTACTTCTAGGCCTGGCAGTGTGCCCAAACATCAGTTTATGACCACATATGGGGTATTACTGTACTCTGGAGAACCCACTTAACAATTTATGGGGTGTGTGTCTCCAGCGGTACAAGCTGGGCACAACACATTGGGCACTGAAATAGCATATCTGTGGAAAAATGGAAATTTTCAATCTGCAACATCTATTGTGTACTAATTTCTGCAAAACCTGTGGGGTCAAAATGCTCACTACACCTCATGATAAAATTCCTTGAAGGGGTGTAGTTTCTCAAATGGGGTATCTTCTCTGAGGTTTTCACTGTACTGGTACCTCAGCGCAATGAAACCTGGCGTCAAAAATCTATTTAGTAAAATATCCACCCCAAAAACTAAAATTGTGCTTTTTCCCTTTAGACCCTTGCTGTGTGTCCAAATAGCGGTTTACAAGCACATATGGGGTATTTCCTACTCAGGAGAAATTGTGTAACACATTTTGGGGTGTCTTTTCTCCTGTACTCATTGTGGAAATGAAAAATTATGAGGTAAAACTGCATATTATTGGGAAAAAAGAAATATTTTTTCATTTTCACGTCCCAATTCTAATAAAATCCATAAAACACCTGAGGGATCAAAATGCTCACTACACCTCTAATTTAATTCTTTGAGGGGTATAGTCTCCAAAATTGGATCACAGCTGGGGAATTTCTACTGTACTGGTACTTCAGGGGCTCTGCAAATGCGACATGGCCCCCAGAAACCAATTCAGCAAAATCTGTGCTGCAAAATCCAAATGGTGCTCCTTTCCTTCTGAGCCCTGCCGTGGGTCCAAACAGCAGTTTATTACCACATATTGGGTATTGCCATAATCAGGAGAAATTACTTTACAAATGTTGAGGTGCTTTTTCTCCTTTATTCCTTGTAATAATTAGAAAATTCTATGTTTCTTCAGAAAATAAGTAGATTTTCATCTTCACAGACTAATTCCAATAAATTTATCAAAAAACCTGTTGGTTCAAAATGCCAACTATACCACTAGAAAAATTCCTTGAGGAGTGTAGTTTCCAAAATGGGGTCACTTTTGGGTGTTTTCCATCTTTTCGGTCCATCCAGTGCATTGCAAACGCGACATTGCACCGAAAACCATTCCAGTAAAATCTGCGCTCCAGAATCCAAATGGCGCTCCTTCTCTTCTGAGCTCTGCCTTGGGTCCAAACAGGAGTTTAATACCACATATGGGGTATTTCCGCAATCGGGAGAATTGCTTTACAAATTTTGGGGTGCTTTTTCTCCTTTATTCCTTGCAAAAATTAGAAAATTCTATATTTATCCAGAAAAAAAGTAGATTTCATTTTCAGAGACTAATTCAAATAAATTTAGCAAAATATCTGTGTGGTCAAAATGCTAACTATACCCCTAGATAAATTCCATGAGGGGTGTAGTTTCCAAAATGGGGTCACTTTTGGGGGTTTCCACTGTTTTGGCACCGCAAGACCTCTTCAAACCTGACATAGTGTATATTGTAATAAAAAGGAGGCCCCAAAATCCACTAGGTGCTCCTTTGCTTCTGAGGCCTGTGCTTCAGTCCATTAGCACACTAGGGCCACATGTGGGCTATTTCTAAAAACTGCAGAATCTGGGCAATAAATATTGAGATGCATTTCTTTGGTAAAACCTTCTGTGTTAGAGAAAAAATGTTTTACAAATAAATTTTGACAACAAAAATGAAATTTGTAAATTTCACCTCTAATTTGCTTCGATTTCTGTGAAACGCCTAAAGGGTTAAAACACTTTCTGAATGCTGTTTTGAATACTTTGAGGGGTGCCGTTTTCAAAATGTGGTGATTTATGGGGGATTCTATTATATGGGCTCCTCAAAGTCACTTCAGAACTGAACTCGTCCCCGAAAATATAGCCTTTTGAAATTTTCTTGAAAATGTGAGAAATTTCTGCTAAAGTTCTAAGCCTTGTAACTTCCTAGAAAAATAAAAGGACGTTCAAAAAATTATGCCAACAAAAAGTAGACATATGGAATATGTGAAAACGTAACTTGTGTGGTATTGCTATATGTTTTACAAGCAGATACATTAGAAAAATCATAATTTTTTTAAATTTTCTCTAAATTTTGGTGATTTTCACAAATAAGCAATGAATTTATCAACCAAATTTTTTCACTAACATATAGTACACTATGTCACGAGAAAACAATCTCAGAATCGCTTGAATAGGTAAAAGCATTCTCAAGTTATTACCACATAAAGTGACATGTCAGATTTGAAAAAATGGTGCAGTTCAAACCTCGTGAATTGTTCCACGAAGTGCTGGAGCTTTTCTAATAATGATGACGTTCTGACACGGCCCCACGTGACTGAGGGCTTGCTTCATGTGCTGTTTGTGAATGTGACCGCAAGGGACTGTCAAATTGCCTATTGCTTGAGTCCCAAGAAGAGCATCAGCTAGCGCTTTGCTCGGGACTCCAGCACTGCTCCCAATGTTCATATTTGGTCAATTCGGGGGTTTCCTATCGCTCGAGTTCCCGAGCAGAGCATCAGCTGATGCTCTGCCTGGGGACTACAACACTTCTGCCAACGTCACTGTCCACATATGGACAATGACATCGGCAGCAGTAATTGAGTCCCCAAGCAGAGCATCAGCTGAACTCCAGCGATAGGAAACCCCTGAAGTCACTGACCATATATGGACAGTGACGTCGGGAGCAGGGCTGGAGTCCCCGGGCAGAGCATCAGCTGATGCTCTGCTCAGGGACTCCAGTACTGCTGCCGACTTCACTGTCCATATATGGACAGTAACGTGGGCAAAAGTGCCAGAGTCCCTAGGCAGAGCATAAGCTGATGCTTTGCTCGGGGACACCAGTACTGCTGCCGACGTCATTGTCCATATATGGACAGTGACGTTGGCGGAAGTGCTGTAGTCCCCAGATTGATGCTCTGCTCGGGAATTCCAGCGATAGGAAACCCCTGAATTGACCAAATATGGACGTCGGGAGCAGTGCTGGAGTCCTGAGCGAAACGCTAGCTGATGCTCTGCTCGGGACTCAAGCAATAGGCAATGTGACAGCCCCTTGCGGTCATGTTCACGAACAGCACAGGAAGCAAGCCCTCAGTCACGTGGGGCCGTGTCGGAGCGTCATCATTATTAGAAAAGCTCCAGCACTTCCGGGAATAATTCACGAGGTTTGAACTGCACCATTTAGTACAGAATTTTTAATTAAAGTACATTAGTAAGTTACTTAATTTCACATAAATATATTATTACAATGCAATTTATTGTCCCCGCATAACCCCTTTTAATCTGCCATTGAACATGCCCAGCCTTCACACAAATTTTCGGCTCAGAAACTGCTGTACACCAACGGATCCCATCTAGCTTGGAGCAGTTTTGCCCGTAAGGCTAGATTCACACGAGCATGTTCGGTCCGTGCCTCTCCGTGGAACTACTGTCCCGTACTGAAAACCTGATTACAGTACGGGACAGTAGTTCCACGGCGAGGCAGGGACTCCTAGCATCGTACATAACTATGCTGCTAGGAGCCCAGCTCCTTGCAGTGTGTTCGGTCCGGGACTTGCGGCTGAAATACGTTCCGTCCTTTACGGACCGAACATGCTTGTGTGAATCCAGTCTAAGAATGGGGAAAAATTACAATGTCTAGATGTGCTAAGCTAATAGAGACATACCCCAAGAGACTCTCTGTTTATTTGGTCTTATTTATTGTTTGTTTCAGGGTATGTTCACATGAATAATTTTTTTGTGATTAAAAAAAAAAGCCACGATTATGCCTTATTTACCGTGATTGCAGCAAAAAACGCCACAAAACACGAAACATAAACATACTCTTACAGTAAAGAATATTTTGCTCTTCAAAAGTGTTAGGCATGCTGTGTAAATCAAATGGTACAGACCCTAATTCAAGATTGCAATGCAACAAAACAGGAAAAACACCAAAGGGCTGAATACTTTCGCAAGGCACTGCAGAACCTATGGAGAAACTGGTTGCTGATACTCCTGAAGTCTCTGTACTCCACACTAATAGTTGGTGGGACCCACTTCTAATCCAGACAGCTTTAACAAACTCACAGGATAGGCACCTAAGATGTCTTCTCTTTTGATCTGCTCCTCCGCCTGGGGCATTCACCCCTTCTATCACAAGAAAGGTCTCAATCTACTGGATCCCTTTCTGACTTTTCCATCGTTGTTAGTCTCCCCTGCTCCACATTCCCCCTTTGTTGTCCTCTTTCTTTCCTCCTAGGTGGCGCTCCAGGAAAAATCTTATTTGTTATACTGTATGTGAAAACTACTATAGACGATAAATAAGTGAGGACTTCCACTCGACTGCACAACAAAGACCCCGTCAAACTGTGCCTTTCCTCTACAACCGATGGGCACTGAGATCACTGCGCTCACTTTTGTCATTCAAATCCCTTCTCTCTCCTGCATTATGTCACTCAACGACTCCCCTTTAATCCCATATACTTTTACTTTTATACAATGAAAGCTTTCACAAAAACTTTAAATTTGAAAAGCAATGGTCCCACTGCTCACTTCCTTAAACAAAGCACTGAAAAAAAATATCAAATCTTATAATACCGTCTCCTGTTGTGTTTTCTAAATTGTCAGCAATCTATAACCATGAATACATGTCAAAAATAAAGTAGATATTGGTGGGGTCTGGCAACTGAAACCCCCTGATGTCATTACAAAAGTCATCCCAGCGCTGGTTTACTGGATTGGACTGCATATGTATCATCACCTCTCCATTAAAATCAATTATGGAAACCTGAGAGCTGTCTCAACACCAATGAAACTCATATGATAAGTCTGATAAACATTTTTTAAGAGCCATTTTCAGAAAATCCATTAGATTCCTTGTATATATGGGGCTACTAAATACTGCTTGGTTTCATGGCTTCAGGAACAGTCATGCGGACAATAATATCTTGGTTTATTACATAGCACTTTGGGTACTTTCATATGTACCAGTATTCACAAGCCTGTCTGGCTGTAAGACAACTGGCTGCACAAGAATGTCCCCCACTCCAATATGAGACAACACTAAATTCTGCCCCTTAGTGGAGCCCTGCTCCCACAGCCAGCTCAAAATGGAAGAAATCAGGAAGATATTTTAGATAGATAGATAGATATTCTTTTCCGCTTCTCTAATATTACCTCCCCAACAAACAGCACCATAAAATATAACGCTAGCGACCACAGAGTTATAAAACATTACCATCATTTTATTACACACATTAAACGAGCGCAAGTTAGGTAAAAGATACAACCGGCTCATTGCCTTTTTGTACACCTTTTCTGTATTCTTGATCCAATCCAAATTCTGGTCCAAAGATATACCCAAATATTTGTACGAACTCACTCTCTCCACTTCCTGATTTAGAATAGACACCGACACCATTGTCTCTTTTTTCCTGCGTAAATCGATAATCATTTCTTGTGTTTTCCCAATATTTAATTCCAACCCATTATCCACACTCCATTTAACAAATTCAAATATCACATCCGTATATTCTTTATCACAGCCTCCCTTTACCACCCCCATAATTACGGAATCATCAGAGAATTTTTGCAGATGACAACTTCCAGTATTATACCTAAAATCTGCCGTATATAGCGAAAATAAAAACGGCGATAACACCGTCCCCTGTGGTGCTCTAATATCACTTATTTCTATCCTTGATGTACATTCCCCACTACGCACACACTGGGGGCGTCCCCTTAAATAATCAAATATCCAGTTAGACACTCTAGAGTTAATTTGCATTCCTTCCAATTTATTTTTCATTAGGTCTGGCCTTATCAAGTTAAAAGCACTAGAAAAATCAAAAAACATTACTCTCACGATCACCCCCTGCGCCTCCAAAAAAGAGTACGCCCTATGTAAAAAAATATAAAAATGCGTCCTCCACCCCAATTCTACGTTTATAGGCAAACTGTAAAGGATCCTCATATTCTACCACAGCAGATTTAAGGTACCCCAACATTAGCCTTTCAAACACCTTCATCATATGAGAAGTTAATACCACCGGTCGATAATCACCCACCCTCAACGGTTTAGCTATTTTAGGAATTGGAAATATACAAGATGTTTTCCATACCTTCGGCACTTTTCCATCATCAAGCTCCAATTATATAAATCTGCTGTTATTTCACACAATGCATCAGCACAAGTTTTTAGTACCCTAGTAACAATCCTATGCGGGCCTTCCTTACTTAATTTTTTTTAACTGTTCTCTCACATCTTCCGCTGACACAATAAAAACCCCACTACCACATCCATCTCTATTAATTGCATCATCTTTTCCCATCATATTCGATTTAATCTTAGGATCCACTATACCATCCCCAACATTTGAAAATCTATTGAAATAAACATTCAATTAATTTAATTTTTCCTCATCCATATCGGCTACCCTTTGTTTGTTCTCCATCCCTGTTATGGCCTTCATTCCTGACCAAACCTCCCTCACATTATTTTTAGCAAGTTTGAGCTTCAGTTTCCTTTTATATGCCTCCTTACTTTCTTTTATTTTATACTTCAACTCACTTTTCACTATTTTGATCGCTTCATCATCCCAATCTCTATAGGCTTTTTTCTTTCTATTCAATAACTCCTTGAGATCCTTTCCTACCCATGGTTTGTTATATCAAAACACTTCACTTGTACCTGAGGTACGATTAAATCAGTGCAAAAATTAATATAATCTGTTATATGTTCTGTAACCTCATTAATATCACATCCGTCTACCCCAACGCCAAAAACGCAATCTGTTCTTATTGCCTTTATTCACAGTCACTGCTGGTCCGTGCTCTCTCACAGCCGGACCAACACTTCCTCCAACTTCTTTCCAGGCACTCTGCAGTCTTTCACTGCTGGTCCCCTGCGGTTTAGGTCAGTGCACCATGCGGTCCTGCTCTCTCAAGCTGTTCCAACACCGCGCCTCCTACTCTCCGGGCACCCACAGACTCTCTCAGCTGTTCACATGCGCTTGTCGGTCTGTGTACCACGTGGTCTGGCTCTCTCATAGACAGACCAACACCACCTGGAGCGCACACGTACCTGGAGGTCTGGCTCTCTCACAGCCAGAACACTGCTTCCTCCTACCCCTTTGCTGGAGCGATGGTTCGCCGAGACGTCCCCCAAGAACTCCACACGACTCCTCTCCACTCGCCATCCAACGCCGGATCACTCACGGCCCTCTCATTCACGGTTACACAGCCGCACTGCACTGACACACTGCCGTGAGTCATAGCGCTCAACTGCCGACACCCACTCCAAGCTCCCGGGGCTACCACCTTCATCGGGCTACCTCACCTCCTGGATCCTCCGACTCCGCTCGTCCTCTACACCGAAAACGAGTCGCTTACAGCAGGTACAAAGATAGACATAGACACGGACATGTTCCGAAGTGGGAGCTGCTCCTGCTTGCTGCAACTCATGCGGCGCATTCACCCTGTGTTTTATGCAAGATTTCCACAAGATTGTTACAGGAACATGCAGAAAATATGGCAGCTTAACAAACATAGTGGGCTAGTTTATCTAAAATACCATATTGGTGCTGACTGGTCATCAAAGCCTAAAAATGTCATATTAAAAGGTCATAGAGGCGTTAAACGTATGTCTGGACAAGGCATGTTAATGAAAGGATCGTGGGGATAAACTCCTGGTTAGGATTGAACTTTTTTGCACAACTAGTCTCTTTTTTGTCATTGTCTTTTGTATGTGTACTGCTTTTTTTTATATATATGTGTACAGTTTTAGAGCCATAGGCACGTATACAGTTGGCATGGTGTTATTCTTTTTAGGAAAGCAGGAACATTCCAAGGATCTATTCTGGTTTTCCTGATAAAAATGCAAGTGAAAACCAAGGCAGGTTGGAATCCAGCCTAAGGCCTCATGCACACGACCGTATTTTTTCCCACCCGTAAATACTGGCGTAAATACGGGTCCGGTGTCACACGTATTCCACCCGTTTTGCACCAGTATTTACGAACCCGTGCCCGTAAATATGGGTCCGGTGTCACACGTATTCCACCCGTATATACGAGCACGTTTTTGGCGGCAAAATAGCACTGCACTAATCGGCAGCCCCTTCTCTCTATCAGTGCAGGATAGAGAGAAGGGACAGCCCTTTCTGTAATAAAAGTTAAAGAAATTCATACTTACCCGGCCGTTGTCTTGGTGACGCGTCCCTCTCTTCACATCCAGCCCGACATCCCTGGATGACGCGGCAGTCCATGTGACCGCTGCAGCCTGTGATTGACCTGTGATTGGCTGCAGCGGTCACATGGCCTGAAACGTCATCCAGGACGTCGGGCCGGATGTCGAGAGGGACGCGTCACCAAGGCAACGGGCGGGAGACCGGACTGGAGGAAGCAGGAAGTTGTCGGTAAGTATGAACGTCTTTTATTTTTATTTTTTACAGGTTTATACTGATCGGTAGTCACTGTCCAGGGTGCTGAAAGAGTTACTGCCGATCAGTTAACTCTTTCAGCTCCCTGGACAGTGACTATTTACTGACGTCGCTTAGCAACGCTGCCGTAATGACGGGTGCACACATGTAGCCACTCGTTATTACGAGAGCTCCATAGACTTCTATGGACTGTCCGTGCCGTTATTACGGCCCATGTTCTATCTTTTTCAATGGCACGGGCACCTTCCCGTGAGAAAACGGGAAGGCACCCGTCGCCAATAGAAGTCTATGAGCCCGTTATTACGGGTCGTGATTACGACCCGTAATAACGTGAGTTTTTACGGTCGTGTGCATGAGGCCTTAGGGTATGTTCAAACGCACTGTTTTCAGACGGAATTCTGGTGTTTTACGCCACGAATTACGCCTGAAAAAACGGCTCCATTACGCCTACAAACATCTGCCCATTGCTTTCTTTTTTCAAATTCTTTTATTTGCCGTTTTCAAAAGAACATTATATAATGGTGTAGATCAATGCTGCACCAACATCGGCTCTCAGGCCAACAACTGGGAATACAGAGGCACCATAATCACAGAGAAATAGAACACAAAATGCTGAGAACATTGAGGCTAGAAAAGCTCTGGTATGCACCCTGAACCCACAGCCATGCATATATACCCATAAGGAAGAGCAGTAAAGCGTTGCAGAGCAACGAAAGAGAGGGGAAGGCAGAAAAGAGAGAGAAGGGGGAAAGAACTGACCTGGCCCATGGGACCCACTGGGTAAGCTCAAGAAGCCATGACGGTCTTGTATTCCACTGAGGATTGAAAGCGAATCCATTCACGCCACGTTTTGAGGAAGGCGGCGTGGGATCCTTTCATTGATGCCGTGAGGTCCTCCATTCTCATGATCTCCTGAATTTTACCAAACCACATGCCCACAGTCGGAGGGCAGGATTGTCTCCACAGCGCGGGAACACATGCCCTGGCTGCATTCACTAGGTGGCGCACCACTGACCGTCGGTAAGTGGATAAAGGCACCTCACACAGATGGAGCAGGAGGAGACCCGGTGATCTCGGGAGGGGGAAATCCATGAATTTTGAGGTAATGCGCCACACCTCAGACCAGAAGTCCGTCAGCCGGGGGCAGTCCCAAAAAATATGTAAGAGAGTACCCACATGGTCGCCACATCTCCAACACAATGGCGAAACCGCCGGTAACATCACATGCAATCTGGAAGGCACCCTATACCAACGGGACAAAATTTTATACCCTGCCTCTTGAAATCTACTAGCCAGGGATGATTTATGTGTCATGTGGAACAGGCGATCCTTATGCTCTGAGGTAAATGTAAGACCTAAGTCCTGTTCCCAACTAAGCAAGTATAAAGGTGTGGACAGGGTGGAGGGCAAGATCAGGAGAGCATAGAGTCTAGACAGTGCGTGACGAATCGTGCCCGTGCATAAGAGTTCAAAAGGGGAGTTATCTCGCGAGTACGCCGCTGGGTTAGCTAAGGATGCGAGGATGTGTCTCAATTGGGTAACCTGCCAAAAAGAAAAAGAGACAGGGTCTGACATGGACTCCAGCTGAGTGCTACTCATCCACACCTCATCCTGTAAAAAATGGGCCGCATGTCCTTTACCTGCCTTCAACCAGTGCTGGAAGGGACCTCCTTCCTGCCCCGGTGGGAATGCAGGATTGCTCAAAATCGGGAACATCGGGGAGGGAGAGATCTCTTTCCGAGGAAAGATCCGCGCCGCAAACGCCAGAGTGAGCCCAATTGTCGGATGTGTCCTTGCCGCCAGAGGGACGTGATTGCCCAACCATGGTAAGGCCTGCAGGGGAACTTCCATAAAGACCTGTTCCATCGACACCCATTCTTTAATCTCAGTGTGTCTGAACCAATCCAAAATTCATGCCAAGTGGGAGGCCTGATGATAGGACACAAAATCCGGAAGACCAACACCTCCCTCACACTTTGCACGAAAGAGCATAGATCGGGCTATACGCGCAGGTTTCCCCGCCCATATGAACTTATGAAGCATGGACAACAGAGATTGAAAGAAGGGGCATGGGACATGTATCGGCAGCGCCTGAAAGACGTACAGGATCCGTGGTAAAATGTTAATTTTAAATATTGCACATCTATCAAACCAGGTAAAAGCTCCCGACGTCCAAGAGTCCAAATCGCTCTTTACCCGTTGAAGAAGTGAAGGGTAGTTTACCGCATAAAGGCGAGACAGGTCACTCGGAAGCCTGACCCCCAGATACTTAAGCGAATCCCTAGCCCATATAAAAGAGAATGACTCCGACAGGTCGGCCACAAGAGTCTGCGGCAACGATATGTTAAGCGCCTCCGACTTCGAGTAGTTGATCTTGAAACTGGACAGTTTCGAGTATTCACCCAGCTCCGCCATCAGGTCAGGCAAGGAAATCCTGGGGGCAGTGATAAAAAATGGAAGGTCATCCGCATAGGCAGCGACCTTATGGGACCTACCTCACAAGGCTACACCCGCAATATCCGGATTGGAGCAAATGTGGCACAAGAAGGGCTCCAGGCATAAAATTAAAATCAGTGGGGACAAGGGGCAGCCGTGCCTTGTTCCATTAGAGATTGCGAGTGAAGGGGAGAGGTGTCCATTAACCTTAACCTGAGCCGATGGGGAGGAGTAGAGACCCGAAATCCAGTTCATCATATGTGTCCCCAACCCTATATGGCGCAAGGTAGCTAACATAAATTCCCAATTGACTCTGTCGAAGACCTTTTCCGCATCCGTCGACAGAAAGCAAGTGGGAAGTGCTGAAGCGGCCGCTTGGTACATCAGGTTAATTGCTCGTGTGGTATAATCCCGTGCTTCCCGTAAGGGCATAAAGCCCACCTGGTCATTGTGTATCACATTGTGAAGTAGCGGGGACAGCCTATGGGCCAGAATCTTAGCAAAGAGTTTAAGATCGACATTCAACAGGGAAATAGGGCGGTAATTCTGACACATGGAGGGGTCCTTCCCCTCCTTTGGTATCACCGTGATATGAGCCCTCAACGTGTCCCGGGGAAAGGTACCCCCCTCTGTGAGTGAATTGAATGCAAGTAGGAAGTGGGGCGAGAGCATGTCTGAACAGGCCTTATAATATTGTAACGGCAGGCCATCCGGATCCGGGGCCTTCCCCACTGGTGAATACTTCAGTGCCCATGACAACTCTTCTAAGGAAATGGGAGCCTCTAAAGCATCAATCGCATCCGAAGGGATGCTTTTCATCCCCGAGGACCGGAGATACTGCTCGATCATTTCCAAGTGACTGCCGCCACCCGGAGAAGAAGCAGCTTGAGGGAGATTATATAGCGAGTGGTAGTAGGCACGGAAGGCCTCCGAGATATCCTGTGGAAGCTGCAGGCGCCTATTATGGGAGCCAAGAATGTGCGGGACATAGGTACTTGAATGTGTTTTCCTAAGTGCCCGCGCCAAAGTCCTACCCGGTTTATTACTAAATTCGTAGAAGTGCCTCCTGCACTTAACTATGGCGGCCGGAGCCTTAGAAAGGCAGAGCAAACGTGCCTGCTCTCTCAGC
Source organism: Rhinoderma darwinii (assembly GCF_050947455.1). Lineage (NCBI taxonomy): Eukaryota > Metazoa > Chordata > Amphibia > Anura > Rhinodermatidae > Rhinoderma > Rhinoderma darwinii. Next base: position 237,754,828 of record NC_134687.1, on the reverse strand, counting down.
TGCCCCAACTCTGCCCCAACAACCCGGTCCTGAGACACCTTATGGGACTGTTCCAGCCGGTGTATCTGGGTCAATAAGTCCCGGAGGTGTGCCGCCCGCTCCTTCTTAAGTTTAGAACCAATACGTATAAAGGAACCATGCACTACACATTTATGGGCCTCCCAGATACAAAAAGGGTCCACTCCCGGTGAGACATTCGTGTCGAAGTACTCCCCCAGTTCCCTACGAATGTCCGATACCACTACCAGATCCTGTAAGATCGATTCATTCAGACGCCACTGCCAGGGACGCGGGCTGGCCGATTGGCGAGCTAGAGTAAGCGTAATAAGAGCATGGTCAGAGAAAGTGATGTCGTCTATGGAGGCGGACGTGAGGTTGGAGAGGTGGGGATGACGTAGAAAAAAGTAGTCCAGTCGAGAGTATGAGTTATGGGGGGCCGAAAAAAACGTGTAGTCTTTGGTCGAGGGATGCATAAGCCTCCATGTGTCAACAAGTTGATGCTCATGCAGCAGCTGACGAATACGACGGTGAGCCGACCTAGGCAAAGAGGAATGCCCTCGGGATGAATCTAATGTGGGGTCTAAAGTGGCATTCAAATCCCCCCCCAGTATGAGAGTGCCTTCCAGAAAGTCATCCAGATCCACAAGGACCTTCTCCAAGAAGGCAACCTGACCCGTGTTAGGGAGATAATATGAGGCCAGTGTGTACAGTGTTATCCAGCTTACCCTTCACGAAGAGGTATCGTCCCGCCCCATCTGTGCGAGTCTCCACATGCTCCCAGGGAAGAGAACGAGAAATGAGGATGGAGACCCCCTTAGTCTTGGAATCAGGAGACACACTATGAAACCCTTCCGTATAGTGAGAGTCCGTAAGCTTCGGTATGCAGTCGGCCCGAAAGTGGGTCTCCTGCAGGAACGCCACGTGCCTTCCTTTTCCACAAGAGACGGAGAATGGAGGACCTCTTTTCCGGAATGTTCAGACCCTGTGCATTTAGGTAGACAATGGTAAGGTCAGTCATAGTGGACAGAAAGGTGAACAAAGGAGGGAAGGGGCAGAAAGACAGAAAATAAAAAGAAAGAGAAAAGCCCCTGCACAGAAACCAAAGTCCAGGAGCGAAGAGGCAGCACTATCCCTCTAAAATCGGAGTACGAATTCCCTCTACTACTCAACGTGGGCTATGTCGTCCTCGGAGGAAATCCCTGCGACCACGAAACAGCGACACGGAACCCTAATGGGGAACGAAGAAAGACAGCGATGTAGAAGACAATGTCACACGAATACAGTAAACAACTAATAGTCACAAATGGAAAGTGTCACAACCCCAGACCCACCGGATTAACTACCACTTGAACCTACCCTCCCCCATTAAACGAAGCAATTAAACCATCCCCCACTAGAGAGAAGTCCCCGGCCCATAGCTTATACAGATGACCCCTAGAGCCACACCATCAACGACTGCAGTCACGGCTGACGGAGAACCCTGTGGAGAAAAGAGGGGTTAAGTGCAAATAACGTCCCACAAAAGGGTGTAGAAGATCAATCTCTCCGCGGGAATCGCCGCCCCTGGGGCTGTGGTTCGACTGGCCCAGCTCCACCATCTCTGCGTGGGGATCGCCGCCCCGAAGGCTGTGGGTCAGACATCTCAACTCCAGGACGAGGTGCACGATGAGGCACAAAATCAGGATATGGGCCACCTCTAATAGCAAACGGTGGCGGGGGTTCAGTCCAATCCGGTAACCGCACCGGTGAGATTTCCAAAAATCGGAAGGCCTCCTCCAGGTCATCCGGAGACCGGACCGCGAACGATTGCCCCTGTCTACGAAAGATGATGTGGAAGGGGTGGCCCCCATCTGTAGGTAGCTCCCGCAGACTTGGTTGCTTCTAGTAATGGACGGACAATTCTGCGCATGGAGAGAGTCAATCTGGATACATCCGGCAGGACGGTGATCTCGGAGCCCTGAAAAGTAACGGCTCCCTTCTCCCACGCTCTCCGGGCAATCTCCTCCTTCTGCTTGTAGAAGTGTACCCGACATATGACATCCCGGGGACGGTTACCATCTCTGACCCGAGGACCTGCCAGCCTATATCTCGATGGCCATGTCACGGCGACACGGCGTCATAAAGGCCATCCGGGGTTACGGATTCCTGCAACCTCTCAATTACAGGTTATTACGCCTCCCCTGTTTTCGACATCGTCTAAATGCAGAGAAAAGTCCCGTAATTGTGAAGCTTGAGTGGCCAGAGACTGTGAGAGAACCGAGATGTCCAAAGTAGATATGGAGTTCTGGCGCTCAAGGGTTTCCACCCTCACGGTCAGGGCCCGCACCTCCTGTAAAACCGCGCCAATGGCCCTGTCGTGTTTCTCCTCCAACCGAGAGAGGCATTGATCCAGGTCGGATTTGGTGGGCAACACCTTCACCATTTCCCATAGTTCCGCCAGGGTCCGTTCCATGGATAGCGGGGGGCCCAGGGACGAACCGGGCAGTGGGTCCCCCGGGCTCACTGACGGGGCAAGTGGTACCCTAAAAATGGCCGGCGGGCTCTGACTCAGCAGCCCGTCCTGTATGGAAGACTGCCATTGGGTGGCAGGAAAAAATGGCGCCTCAGCCGCCCTGCCCGGCGGTGACACGAGATTCGCCCCTTGCTCTGATGCTGTCTGGGGCTGTATTGGGGGAAAGTCCTCTAATCTGGCCGGTGTGGCTGACCCTCGGACGCCTGCATCCCACTGACCTCTTTCTGAAGACGCCATGACCGCCCCTGGGACCCGAGAGCAGCAGCCGTCCTGAGTCTGACCTGAGGAGGGGGGAGGCGGCGAGTAACCGCGCTGCGGCGTTGTCTGGGTGCGGCCTGCAGGAGGAGTGGAGGAAGATCGCGGCGGGGTCCCGTCCATCGTGGAATGGAGATACCTGCCGATGGTAGAAGAGCCAGCGGAGATCGGGAGGTTTTTGCGGCTTCTCCCCTTCATCATCCTGCGGTGGGGGACCGGTAAGTATGCCCTGTCGGGCGATCTTCTGTGCAGTGAGTCTGCCCATTGCTTTCAATGGGTTTTACGATGTTCTGTTCCCACGAGGTGTAATTTTACACGCCGCTGTCTACAGACAGGCGCGTAAAAAGATGCTTGCGTCAAAGTGCATGCCTCTTAGGATGTTTTTGCAGCCGTTTTTCATTGACTCCATTGAAAAACAGCTCCAATAACGTCTGTAAAATACGCAGCAAAAAAAGCGAGTTGTTAAAAAACTTCTGAAAATCAAGAGCTGTTTTCAGGCGAAAACAGCTCCGTAATTTCAGACGTATTTTGCTACTGCGTGTGAACATACCCTAACAGTCTGGACTGTAAAATTATGAGGTTATATGAGGATCAATGTAAGCCACTTGCATACAGTCTGGATAGTAACAACAACAACAAAAAAAATCAGATTAAAAGCCCTGATTTTATTAAATTAAAGTAGGTATAAACTTTTACCTATGAAATTCTTGTAGGTGCTTTTGCACCCAAGCACCAATTTTGACTAGTAGTACAACGGTAATTGAAACAGAAGGTATGAAGCACAGGGAAAAAGCACTGTCTGGCACAGAACTCACTTTAGCACAGTACTGCCAAACTCTTTTATTTGGGATCATTTACACAGATAGTATCTTAGAAATGGGTTCTAGGCCTTACTGCACCGTTCAAAAACCAGATCAACAAGTTCCAGAAACGGCCTGAAAGGGAAAGCGAACCTTTCAATTTCCTTGGCAACAGTTTAAACACATTTATCTCTGGCCATTTTTGTTTTTCCAATGGCTTTAATTCCACTGTATCCCACTGGGACAGAGAGGGTTTTCCAAATATCTGAGCTTAACATGAAGCTGAAATAAACTATCTGACTTTAGTTTAAATAAAAGGTCATTTTAGGAAAACCTTTATTTTTCTGTCAAACCCAGGAAAGAGGAGTCTGCAACTCAGTTTTTGTGTCATTACAGTATTCCGGAGTGTATTCTATAATAAACGACTGTGTATTGTTAGAATAGATCTTACCTTTTTCTTAACACTTTGTCCCCTATCCCTTCAGCATACTGTACTGCTGAAAATAGAAAAGCTGAGCATCAGTTTCTAGGGAAGAGAGCCACTTCCTCCAGCTGCTACATCACCCGGGAACTACTGACAGTACCCTATAGTTGTTGGGGCATATAAGTTCTACTGCAGTGCATGAGCTTTTGTGAGTGTTGGTTTTTTTCTCTGCTTGTGTGGTCAGCAAACAAAGCAGAGGCTCACAAAGTCTGTTAACCCCTTCCCGCTGCAGTCACTCTTGACCTTCCTGAAAGAACCTCATTTTTTAAATCGAACATGTGTCACTTTATGTGGTAATAACTTTGGAATGCCTTTACCTATCCGAGCAATTCTAAGACTGTTTTCTCGTGACACATTGTACTTAATGTCAGAGGTAAAATTTGGTCGATACGTTCAGCGTTTATTTGAGAAAAACACAAAAGAAAATTTTCAGAAAATGTTAAAAAAATTAGCATTTTTCTAAATTTAAATGTATCTACTTCTAAGACAGATGATAATAATACCACACAAACTAGTTCGTAATTAACATAGATCAGTATCCGCTGAACCCATGCGGTGAAGTACAACCGGAGTTTTGTACCACCTAGTAGATAACTTCTAATGTGAATGAGAATCCATGTGAGTAGGTCAGAACCTAGTTCATCTCTGGCTCAGACAGCCGCAGCCCAAGCTCTGACTCCCAAGATGTCACGCAGGATGGCAGATCTGTTGTCCCAGGAAACAATAGGTGGGAATAAATGCTCGAGAGTTTGCGTTTGATGTTGTGCCACCACAGCTCTCTAATTATTATGCAATGTTTCCCGGTTTTAGAAACACACTACATGTAGCCCTAATCTTTTGCCTGGGCTCAGGGGTGAAAGAGTACTATGCGAAATTGACAAAGTATTGGTTCACAATTGCAGAGGCTCTGATGTAAAATAATAAAAGAAACCCCTGGAGAAGTGATCCCATTTTGGAACCTACAGGTGTTTTCCATAAATGAATGCGCTGCAGATGGTGCAAAGTAAAAATTGCAATTTTTCCCTAGATATGCCATTTCAGTGGCAAATATGTTGTGCCCAGCTTATGCCACTGGAGACACACATCCCAAAAAATTGTTAAAAGGGTTCTACCGGGTATGGCGATGCCATATATGTGGAAGTAAACTGCTGTTTGGGCACAGTGTAGGGCTCAGAATGGAGGGAGCGCCATTTGGCCTACAGATTTTACTCCGTAGTTTTGTTTGGAGTATTACTGATATTTTAGTTTATAATGTGGGGCATATGTAAGCTGGGCATAATATATCAGGGCATAATCATGTGGTATAATAATTGGGTAAAAAAAACAAAACAATAAAATAATCCATAGATGTGTGTCACTCTGTGAAGCTATCCTTTCTGCACAGGCCAGTGTCGCACTGATAAATGGTGTCGTTGCCTAGGTTTCCCTAGGGCCTGCACATTTTTATTTTCTGAATCGGAGCCTTAACTTATTGGATTATTTTTTTAACAGGCGTAGTGGTATGATGGCTGTTTTTTTGCGGGATGAGCTGTAGTTATTATTGGTACTATTTTGGGGTGCATGCGACTTTTTGTTACGTTTTATCCTATTTTTTGGGAGGCCAGGTGACCAAAAAAAAACAAAAACACAACAGCAATTATAGCATAGTAATTTCGTTTTGTTTTTTTTATACAGCATTCACAGTGCGTTATAAATGACATGTTAACTTTATTCTGAGGGTCAGTACGATTCCAGCGATACCAAATTTAGATTGCTTTTTTATGTTTTACAACTTTTTGCAGAGTAAAATTGCTTTTGGAAAAAAAATAAAAATGTATTCTCTCTGTTGCCATGTTCTGTGAACCATAACTTTTTTAATTTTTTCGTTGACAGAGCTGTATAAGGGTTCGTTTTTCCAGAGACAAGCTATAGTTTTTATTGGTACCATTTTTGGATACAGGCGACTTTTTGATAACTTTTTATTCCAATTTTTGAAAGGCAAGGTGACCAAAAAACAGCAACTCTGGCATTGTTTTTTTTTTACTGCTTTCACATATTATTTATATAGTTCAGGCGGTTCCAGATGATACCAATTATGTATGGTTTATTTCTTTTTTTCAATAATAAAGAACTTGATAAGGGAAAAAGGGCGATTGCTTTACAACATTTTTTTAAGTCCCACTAGAAGATATGAAGGCCCAACCGTCTGATTGTTATTCTAATACCTATGTAGTGCAATGTATTAGAACCGTCAGTCTCACTAACAGCGAGCCTAATCGGCTTCCATACTTAACAGACCATGAGGTCATTGTTAGGCCTCTGGTTGCCATAGCAACCCGCAGGGGTACCGATTGGATACAAACCCCTTAGATGCAGTGGTCGCTTTTGACCGCTGCATCTAAGGGGTTGATGGCAGGGATCGGAGCTAGCTTCTGTCACCGCCATTAAAGCAGGGTGTCAGCTGTAACATACAGCTGACACCCGCGGCTGATGGCACGGGCTTAAGTTCTGAGCCTGTGCCATCCATTTATCGCAAGTATACGACATATTGCGGGAAGCACTAGCTTTCCATGACGTATACTTACAACAAATGTCGGGAAAGGGTTAAAAAAGTAAGGATGGCAATGCAAAGGATAACTGAATAGCAATAGGGCGAAAAAATGGAATGCCCTGACCATCAATCTAAAAGATGACATGTTAGCTATGGAGCTGTAACGTCTTATTCTCTTTGATAAAGACAAGTTTCCATCAGAGTTTTTGGAAAAGCTCTAGTTATTAAAAATGGGCTACACAAATTCATCTATTTAATGGTTTTCAATTCTTGTGTAAAAAAATTACTCAGCAGTACAAAAGCAAAAAAAAATTCTTTATTTACAATCTCCTGTACAACTGAAGCAGCTGTGAGTTAACTACTTAAATTACAATTGAGATTAATGAAAAAAGTTACATCATATGCAGTGCGTATGAACATACATACAACTATGCATCTATATAAAGAAAATTGTACTTGTAAATGCATTTAAAAAAAAAATAAAAAAAATTAATAACTCTAAAATATGATAAGTAACTATATATGTTTCCAAAATGTTCGATTAGGGAGGAAACATTTCTCTTATTTAATTTGCAGTAAACAAGAAATCCTGCAATACAGAAAGATACTAAGGAGACGTGCAGTTATGTTCAACAATCATGACAAAAGTTCAATTCCTATATTCTTGCAGCTAGTTAACCTGTGATTGGATAACTGGCTGGCACCATAATGAGCGTGGTGGAGGTAGCTGGACAAGCAGGCTGTACTCCAGGGTCGTTGCTTTCTGAGCAAGCGTTTGCAAACACATCAGTGCTAAGGACACAGAGGTTTCATCATGTCACATTCAGACATGTTTTTGTACAGTGATTGTAAAGAACAATCCTCCTTTACTCGCTTTAGCTGCTTGCTATGGGGTTTTCCACCCCACATATTCACTGGACTAAATGTTTTTTTTCTTCTTACCAATGTATAACAGTACTTAGATATAATGTCATCCTTTTAAAGATCTATATGCCCTGTATTGGATAACAAAATCAGACTATTTTATGTAAAGTTGTGGAAATTATATATATATATATATATATATATATATATATATATATATATATATATATATATATATATATTACATTCTCTGCAGTTTTCTTTTAGAGGAAAGCTTCTAGGTACGACCTGGCCCTGTCTGCACTTGGAGCCACCTTTGAAGTTAGTGTTTGGATGTGGTACTGCCTGTCTCTAGGTAAAGGTATAAAGCGGTGACATTTGCAGTGTCTCATTCGACATTTTGATTTACAGTTTTTACTGAGCTATCGGAGATTGTACTATCTACATCTGGAGTCATCTGGTTTTCTGCTGTTCTGGCAGATCCAGAGTTCAGTTGATCTTCTGTCTTTACCACAGTCCTGTCTATAGCCAGGCACAGCTGTTCATCCGCTGGGACTGCAGTAGTGTCTTCTTGCTGTGGATCTGTTGCAGGGTCACTGTCTTGGTTTGGGACAGGCTCTTCATTATCAGCGTGCTGGCTCAAACAGGCTTCTGATCCACTGGGAGCCAAAATGGGGTTAGGATTTGGTAGGTCTTTCTGCTGAGAAAAGAAGGAAGGTATAAGTGTCCATGCAATTAATACGCAAGAGCTCTCTCAGGGTTTTTCATTAGTATATTTTATTTGGATGTGCGCAGGATTTCACGATCATCGAGTGATTTAAGGAATTTCACTGTAGTTATATACCCCACAGTTATTCCAGATTTCAGTCAATGGCATTAAGCTGATCTTCTGGGTATGTATATACAGTGAAGGAAATAAGTATTTGATCCCTTGCTGATTTTGTAAGTTTGCCCACTGTCAAAGACATGAACAGTCTAGAATTTTTAGGCTAGGTTAATTTTACCAGTGAGACATAGATTATATATAAAAAAAAATAAAAAAAATCACAGTCAAAATTATATATATTTATTTGCATTGTGCACAGAGAAATAAGTATTTGATCCCCTACCAACCATTAAGCGTTCAGCCTCCTCCAGACCAGTTACACGCTCCAAATCAACTTGGTGCCTGCATTAAAGACAGCTGTCTTAAATGGTCACCTGTATAAAAGACTCCTGTCCACAGACTCAATGAATCAGTCTGACTCTAACCTCTACAACATGGGCAAGACCAAAGAGCTTTCTAAGGATGTTAGGGATAAGATCATAGACCTGCACAAGACTGGAATGGGCTACAAAACCATAAGCAAGACGCTGGGTGAGAAGGAGACAACTGTTGGTGCAATAGTAAGAAAATGGAAGACATACAAAATGACTGTCAATCGACATCGATCTGGGGCTCCATGCAAAATCTCACCTCGTGGGGTATCCTTGATCCTGAGGAAGGTGAGAGCTCAGCCGAAAACTACACGGGGGTAACTTGTTAATGATCTCAAGGCAGCTGGGACCACAGTCACCAAGAAAACCATTAGTAACACATTACGCTGTAATGGATTAAAATCCTGCAGTGTCCGCAAGGTCCCCCTGCTCAAGAAGGCACATGTACAGGCCCGTCTGAAGTTTGCAAATGAACATCTGGATGATTCTGAGAGTGATTGGGAGAAGGTGCTGTGGTCAGATGAGACTAAAATTGAGCTCTTTGGCATTAACTCAACTCGCCGTGTTTGGAGGAAGAGAAATGCTGTCTATGACCCAAAGAACACCGTCCCCACTGTCAAGCATGGAGGTGGAAACATTATGTTTTGGGGGTGTTTCTCTGCTAAGGGCACAGGACTACTTCACTGCATCAATGGGAGAATGGATGGAGCCATGTACCGTCAAATCCTGAGTGACAACCTCCTTCCCTCCACCAGGATATTAAAAATTGCTCGTGGCTGGGTCTTCCAGCACGACAATGACCTGAAACATACAGCCAAGGCAACAAAGGAGTGGCTCAAAAAGAAGCACATTAAGGTCATGGAGTGGCCTAGCCAGTCTCCATACCTTAATCCCATCGAAAGCTTATGGAGGGAGCTGAAGATCCGAGTTGCCAAGCGACAGCCTCGAAATCTTAATGATTTACAGATGATCTGCAAAGAGGAATGGGCCAAAATTCCATCAAACATGTGTGCAAACCTCATCATCAACTACAAAAAAACGTCTGACTGCTGTGCTTGCCAACAAGGGTTTTGCCACCAAGTATTAAGTCTTGTTTGCCAAAGGGATCAAATACTTATTTCTCTGTGAACAATGCAAATAAATATATATAATTTTGACAATGTGATTTTCTTTTTTTTTTTTAATATAATCTATCTCTCACTGGTAAAATTAACCTAGCCTAAAAATTCTAGACTGTTCATGTCTTTGACAGTGAGCAAACTTACAAAATCAGCAAGGGATCAAATACTTATTTCCTTCACTGTACTAATATTCAAGAGAAAAAAAGTACACTGTTGTCTAAAACTAAAATATGTAAGCAAGTGGAGGCCATGTTATCCACAAATATCTCTTGTATATTTACAATGCTTCGCTGGGGTTCGGGTACTCGAATACATTTCACGTTATAATGAAATATATGCATATTAACATTAATTTAGATTGCATGGAAAAGTCGATATAGTTGTCAACTTTTTATTTTAAATGTGGCTGCATTTACTGCACATGTATAGACGTTCTTCCTTAACCCCTTCCCGCTCCTGGACGTACTATTAAGTCATGGCAGCTGTATCGTTCGCGCTCCATGACCTAATAGTACGTCTCGGGAGTAACGGCCGTTTCGGTCGTCCTCCCGACACATACAGGAGCTGTGACAGCTGCTGTCTTGTTCAGCAGCTGTCACAGCTCCTACAGCGGGGACCGATCGCTGTGTCCCCGCTGATTAACCCCTTAAAAGCCGCGTTCTATAGACATCGCGGCTTTTTAGGGGTTAAGCTGCCATCACCGGCCTGCTACGCGATAGCGGCCGGCGATGGCGACTATGGCAACCGGACACCAAACAATGGCGTCCGGCTATGCCATAGACGGAAGCCTAGTGGGTCCTGACAACGTCAGGACCCACTATGCTTGCTGTCAGTGAGTAGCTGACAGTTCTAATATACTGCACTACGCATGTAGTGCAGTGTATTAGAATTGCGATCAGGGCCTCCTGCCCTCAAGTCCCCTAGTGGGACAAAGTAATACAGTAAAAAAAAAGTTAAAAAAAGATGTGTATAAATAAGAAAATAAAAGTTTTAAAAGTATTAAAAGTAAAAATCCCCCTTTTTCCCTTATCAGTCATTTATTATTAATAAAAATATATAAACAAACAAATAAACTATACATGATTGGTATCGCCGCGTCCGTAACGGCCTGAACTACAAAATTATTTCGTTATTTATCCCGCACGGTGAACGCCGTAAAAGAAAATAATAATAAACCGAACCACAATCACAATTGTTTGGTCACTTCACATCCCAAAAAATGGAATAAAAAAAAGATAAAAAAGTCGCATGTACCGAAAAATGGTCCTGATCAAAACTACAGTTCGTTACGCAAAAAATAAGTCTTCGCACGGCTTTATTGATTGAAAAATAAAAACGTTATGGCTCTTAGAATAAGGTAACACAAAAAGTGAATGATTGTTTACAAAACGTATTTTATTGTGCAAACGCCATAAGACATAAAAAAAAACTATAAACATATGGTATCGACGTAATCGTATCACCCTGCAGAATAAAGTGAATATGTCATTTATAGCGCACGGTGCACGCAGTAAAAAAAAAAAAAGAATAAAAAAACCAGTAGTAGAATTGCTGTTTTTTAGTCACCACGCCACCTAAAAATAGAATAAAAACTGATCAAAAAGCCGCATGCACTCCAAGAAAACGACAATGGATTCCTCAAGTGGTCTAGTTTCCAAATTGGGGTCACTTTTGGGGGGTTCCCAATGTTTTGGCACCACAAGACCTCTTCAAACCGGACATGGTGCCTAATAAAAAAGAGGCCTCAAAATCCACTAGGTGCTCCTTTGATTCGGAGGCCGGTGCTTCAGTCCATTACCGCACTAGGGCCACATGTGGGATATTTCTCAAAACTGCAGAATCTGGGCAATACGCATTAAGTTGCGTTTCTCTGATAAATCCTTTTGGGTTATAAAAAAAATGGTATAAAGAGGATTTTCTGACAAAAAAAAATAATGTAAATTTCACCTCTACTTTGCTCTAAATTTCTGCGAAACACCTAAAGGGTTCATAAACTTTCTAAATGCTGTTGTGAATACTTTGAGGGGTCTAGTTTCTAAAATGGGGTATTTGATAGGGGTTTCTAATATATGGGCCCCTCAAAGCAACTTCAGAACTGAACTGGAACCTAAAGAAATAAATAAATGAGGCAATACTTTGCTTCTTACATTATACTGATAATGAGCTGTGCCCACCCCGAGATGACCCCAGTTTTGACCGTTTGTATAAACGGAGACCCCTATTAGACCGTTCCAGTGCCCGGTTTTCCCAAGCATTCACACCCGAGAAGTGTATTTCTATTGATGAGTCCCTCGTACATTTTAAAGGGAGGGTTCAATTCCGCGAGTACCTGCCGGGTAAGAGGGCAAGGTATGGCGTGAAGATGTATAAGCTGCGAGAGTGCATCCGGGTATACCTACAGGTTTAGGATATATGAAGGAAAGGCCACCCCCAAACCAGACTGCATCCTGGACTACAATAGGTACATGGGAGGGATGGACTTGTAAGATCAAATCCTGAAGCCCTACAGCGCCATGCGGTGTGGTATAAGAAGCTGGCCGGGCACATCATACAGATGGCTTTGTACAATGCGTACGTGCAACGTCAATGTGCAGGCCAGACGGGATCTTTCCTGGAATTTCAAGAGGTGATTATCAAGAACCTAATTATTAGGGACCAAGAAGGGGGGGGGGGCAACCAGTACTTCTGGAAGCGGGGCCACACGCATCGTACCAAGGCGGCAACACTTTCCAGGAGAAGTTCCCCAAACTGGCAAGAAGGGAAAAAGTCAAAAGAGGTGCAAAGTCTGCTATAAGAGGGCGATAAGGGATGACACAATATATCAATGTGACACGTGTCCCGAATAACCAGAGTTCTGTATGAAAGTCAGTTTTAAAATTTATATCATACATCCCTTGGTTTATAATTTACCCCAATTTTACTTACCCTGATGTACTCTGCGCAGCTTATCCCCCCTCGTCTTTCCCCTCTGAGCCCTGCTGTGTGTCTAGGCAGCTGATAACAGCCACATGTAGGGTATTGCCATACCCGGGAGAACCCACATTACAGTTTATGGGGTATAGCTCTCTGGTCAAAATACTATTAAAAATGTTATTAAAACGGGGTCACTTCTTGCGGGTTTCAACTGTACTGGTACCTCAGGTGCTTCTGCATACATGACTTTGCACTAGAAAATCCCCAGTAGGCCAAATGGTGGTCCTTTCCTTCTGAGCCCTCCCATGGGCCCAAACGGCAGTTTATCACCACAAATGGGGTATTGCCGCACTCAGGACAAGTATTTTATTTCTTGTGAAAATAAGAATGTTTGAGCTAAAATGACATATTATTGGAAAAAATATATTTTTTTTTAATTCCCAGCCCAATTCAAATAAGTTCTGTGAAGAAACTATGGGGTCTAAATGGTCACATTACCCATAAATGAATTCCTTGAGGGGTGTAGTTTCCAAAATGGGGTCACTTCTGGTGGGTTACCATTGCTTTGATACCTCTGGGGCTCTGCAAATGCGACATGGCACCCGAAAACCAAACCAGCAAAATCTGTACTCCAAAGAACACACAGCGCTCCTTCCCTTCTGAGGCCTCCCATGGGCCCAAACGGCAGTTTATTGCCACAAATGGGGTATTGCTGCACTCAGGAGAAATTGGGCAACAAAATTGAGTATTTTGTTCCTTGTGAAAATAAGAAATTTTGATAAAAAATTACATCTTATTGGAAAAAATGTCATTTTTTTAATGTCACAGCCCAATTGAAATAGGTGCTGTGAAAAAACTGTGTGCTCAAAATGCTAACAACAACCATAAATGAATTCCTTGAGGGGTGTAGTTTCCAAAATGGGGTCACTTTTGGTGGGTTTCCATTGCTTTGCTACCTCTGAGGCTCTGCAAATGCGACATGGCACCCGAAAACCAATCCAGCAAAATCTGGACTCCAACAAACATATAGCGCTCCTTTCCTTCTGAGCCCTCCCATGGGCCCAAACTGCAGTTTATCACCACAAATGGGGTATTGCCACACTAAGGACAAATATGGCAACAAAATTGGGTATTTTGTTCCCTGTGAAAATAAGAAATTTTGATCACAAATGACATTTTATTGGAAAAAATGAAATTTTTTTCATTTCACAGCCCAATTCAAATACGTGCTGTGAAAAAACTGTGTGGTCAAAATGCTAACAACAACCATAAATGAATTCCTTGAGGGGTGTAGTTTCCAAAATGTGGTCACTATTGGGTAATTCCTACTGTTTTGGCACCTCAACACCTCTTCAAACCTGGCATGCTGCCTAAAATATATTCTAATAAAAAAAGAGGCCTCAAAATGCACTAGGTGCTTCTTTGCTTCTAGGGCTTGTGTTTTAGTCCACGAGCGCAGTAGGGCCACATGTGGGACATTTCTAAAAACGGCAGAATCTGGACAATACATATTTAGTAGTGTTTCTCTGGTAAAACCTTCTGTGTTACAGAAAAAAAAAATGAATAAAATTGAAATTCAGCAAGAAAAATGAAATTTGCAAATTTCACCTCCACTTTGCTTTAATTCCTGTGAAATGCCTGAAGGGTTAAAAAACTTTCTAAATGCTGTTTTGAATACTTTGAGGGTTCTAGTTTTTAAAGTGGGGTGTTTTATCAGGGTTTCTAATACATAGGCCCCACAAAGCCACTTCAGAACTCAAGAGGTACCTTACAAAAAAGGCTTTTGAAATTTTCTTAAAAATATGAGAAATTGCTGTTTATGTTCGAAGCCTTGTAACGTCCAAGAAAAATAAAATAATGTTCAAAAAACGATGCCAATCTAAAGTAGACATATGGGAAATGTGAACTAGTAACTATTTTGGGTGGTATAACCGTCTGTTTTACAAGCAGATGCATTTCAATTCAGAAAAATGCAATTTTTTAAAAATTTTCTCTAAATTTTGCAATATTTCACCAATAAACACTGAATATATCGACCAAATTTTATCACGAACATGAAGCCCAATGTGTCACGAGAAAACAATCTCAGAATCGCTTGGGTAGGTTTAAGTATTCCGACGTTATTACCACATAAAGTGAAATATGTCAGATTTGAAAAATGGGCTCTGAGCCTTAAAGAGGCTCTGTCACCAGATTTTGCAACCCCTATCTGCTAATGCAGCAGATAGGCGCTGCAATGTAGATTACAGTAACGTTTTTATTTTTAAAAAATGACCATTTTTGTATTTATGCAAATGAGGCTTGCAAAAGTACAACTGGGCGTGTTGAAAAGTAAAAGTACAACTGGGCGTGTATTATGTGTGTACATCGGGGCGTGTTTACTACTTTTACTAGCTGGGCGCTCTGATGAGAAGTATCATCCACTTCTCTTCAGAACGCCCAGCTTCTGGCAGTGCAGACACAGCCGTGTTCTCGAGAGATCACGCTGTGACGTCACTTCCCCAGGTCCTGCATCGTGTCAGACGAGCGAGGACACATCGGCACCAGAGGCTACAGATGATTCTGCAGCAGCATCGGCGTTTGCAGGTAAATCGATGTAGCTACTTACCTGCAAACGCTGATGCTGCTGCTGCTGCAGAATCAACTGTAGCCTCTGGTGCCGATGTGGCCGACACGATGCAGGACCTGTGAGTGACGTCACAGATCTGCACTGCCAGAAGCTGGGCGTTCTGAAGAGAAGTGGATGATACTTCTCATCAGAGCGCCCAGCTAGTAAAAGTAGTAAACACGCCCCGATGTACGCACATAATACACGCCCAGTTGTACTTTTACTTTTCAACACGCCCAGTTGTACTTTTGCAAGCCTCATTTGCATAAATACAAAAATGGCCATAACTTGGCCAAAAATGCTCGTTTTTTAAAAATAAAAACGTTACTCTTATCTACATTGCAGCGCCTATCTGCTGCAATAGCAGATAGGGGTTGCAAAATCTGGTGACAGAGCCTCTTTAAGGTCAAAACTAGGCTGCGTCCTTAAGGGGTTAACAACATGTCACGTATATGTACATGACAGCCGTTAAGGGGAAGTATGGAGAGGGCTCACGGGCTGAGCGCACTTCATACCCAGCGGGTGATGGCTGTGTCATAGAACAGACACCTCACTGTAATGGGCGGAATCAAAGATCACTTTAATTCCGACCGTTTAACACCTTAAATGCTGCAGTCAATTGCGACCGTGGCATTTAAATTGTTAGAATCACAGGGGATTGCCCCTCCAACGCACCATCGCCCCCCCCCCCACGACGCGATCAGTGGGTGACAATGGTTGCTATGGCAGCATGGGGGCCTAATGAAGGCCCCCAGGTTTGCTATCTTTGTACTTCTTTGAAGCCCTGCCTCTGGCAGAGCTTCAAGGGAGACTGTAAGTATCACAATACATTAGTATTGTAGTATATCAAGTAAGCGAACCAACAATCGCTCGTTTAAGTCGCCTAGGGGGACTAATAAAAAAAAAGTAGTAAGAAACAGTCATAATTTTTTTGGAACATTATAAAAAACTTTAAAATATTAAAAGTTTAAAAAAATCTCCCTTTTCTCATTTTTTACATAAAGCAATGTTAAAAAAATAAGTAAAAATAAGTCAACATAACTGGTATCGACGCGTCCGTGAAAGTCTGAACTATCACAATATAGCGTTGTTTAACCCGCTCAGCAAACGCCGTAAAAGAAAAAAAACCGATATATAAAAGTATGCAAATGTTTTGGTCACCTTGGCTCTGCAAAAAAATTGAATAAAAGCTGTAAAACATAAAACAAAACAAATTTGGTATCGCCGTAATCGTATCAACCTGCAGAATAAGGTGAATGTCTTTTTTTTACCAACTGATGGACGCCGTAAAAACAAAACCCCCCCCAAAAATGGCGTAATCAGTGGTTTTTTTTGCCCATTTCACCCCACATATACATTTTTCAGCATCCCAGTACATTATACGGTACAATAAATGGTGCCATGAAACTTGTCCCACAAAAAACAAGCACT
Source organism: Rhinoderma darwinii (assembly GCF_050947455.1). Classification (NCBI taxonomy): domain Eukaryota; kingdom Metazoa; phylum Chordata; class Amphibia; order Anura; family Rhinodermatidae; genus Rhinoderma; species Rhinoderma darwinii. The sequence continues at coordinate 237,738,113 of NC_134687.1, read as the reverse complement.
CATATGGCTATGTCGACAAATAAATAAAAATAAAAAAGTTATGACTTTTGGAAGGCGGGGAGGAAAAAACAAAAAATGAAAAAAACCTCAAACTTGCCTGTTCTTTAAAGGGTTAAGTTCAGTAACTATTGGAGTTAACAAAATTGCAGGTTGCAATCTTCATTCATTTCATTTTCTGATATTCAGTTTACATCCTTCTCCTAGTTTTATTCAGAATTTTCTCACGTATGCATGTCCCTCCCAGTAACACATGCTGGAAGTGAGGTCTGTAGTCTCCTTTAGCGCTCATGTACTAGCACAGCTTTATTCCTGTACTACTATCTCTACACGGATAGCCGGTGTCCCTCTACTTTCCACCCTAGCTACACTTTGATACGGTTCAGCCTATGTGATCTGCCCTTCCTGAACACTTGAATGCTTTCCTCCCTCTTCACACTCTGATCTGACATGTATTACATCCTCCCCCTCCCTGCTGCTATCTCTAACACACAGAAAAGAGGGGGAGAGCAGAGAGAGCCCACACAGCCACGAGCAGAGTGATGTCGTATTTATGTCGGAATTTGCAGGACACCAGCTAGCTACACAGACTTTACAGCAATATAATGGTAGGACGTTTCTAAGTTGTTTAATTTTTCATTTAGGAAGAAAATTAACAATAATAATAAAAAAAAAAATTGCAGTGTAAAAATTGTCCATAACCTTTAAAATCACTGCATACGGCAAAGTTACCAAAATGTCTAATCTACCCTGCTTGCAGTCAGTGAATATTGTTTACAAAAGGACAAAAACCTGTACAGACCTAATACTTCTCACAGATGTGAGTTTGATACAATTGTATCCAGCCTACCCAATCCTCTGAACTAGACAGGCTGGATTCACAGGCTGAGGCCTCATGCACACGAACGTATTTTTGTCCTCGCGTAAATACTGGCGTGGTCACACGTATTCGACCCGTATTGCACCAGTATTTACGGACCCGTGCCCGTAAATACGGGTCCGGTGTCACCAGTATTCCACCCGTATTTACGGGCACGTTTTCGCTGCAAAATTGCACTGCACTAATCAGCAGCCCCTTCTCTCTATCAGTGCAGGATAGAGAAGGGGCAGCCCTTTCCGTAATAAAAGTAAAAGAAATTCATACTTACCCGGCCGTTGTCTTGGTGATGCGTCCCTCCCTTGACATCCAGTCCGACCTCCGTGGATGACGCGGCAGTCCATGTGATTGGCTGCAGCGGTCACATGGGCTGTAACGTCATCCCGGGAGGCTGGACTGGAGGAAGAAGCAGGGAGTTCTGGATAAGTATGAACGTCTTTTTTTTTTTCCAGGTTGATTTATATTGTGATCGGTAGTCACTGTTCAGGGTGCTGAAAGAGCTACTGCCGATCGTTTAACTCTTTCAGCACCCTGGACAGTGACTATACACGGACGTCGCCTAGCAACGCTCCCATAATTACGGGTGCACACACGTAGTCACCCGTAATTACGGGAGCCCCATAGACTTCTATGAGCCTGCCCGTGCCGTAATTACGGCCTAAAATAGGACATGTTCGTTCTATATTTTTCAACGGCCCGGGCACCTTCCCGTAAGCATACGGGGAGGTACCCGTGGCCAATAGAAGTCTATGGGCCCGTAATTACGGGCGTTTTTACGTTCGTGTGCATGGGGCCTGATACACTTTACCTTTAATCTGCCTATAAAGCGCCATTATTTTATTTTCCATTACTTATACAGTGCCAACATGTTCTGTAGCATGATCTGTAGTGCAATGATCTCATGCTTGCTGTCAACTCAGTGGAAGGGGCCTAAAACAAGTTAATGAACACTTTCACACATGTAAAACATCATCCAGAAAGTTGCCAAGGGGTTGTTAGGCACAAAAAAAAAATACCAGAAAATACCATAACCCGCAGAATAAAATAACAGTGGCCTATAAGGACCTACCATGAACATGAGCTGCATGGTTGTCCATTCATTTGAATGTGTGCAAATAATAAATGTTTTTATAGAAGCCACTTTGGAGGAAATGTGCAGCGTCCCGCAGCTTCCTCTGCACTTAACAGCCCTTTGTCGGAGATTTCAGCTGCTGGACCGGTGCCAATCAGCTGATCAACAGTGCCAGAATTTAGAAAAGATGATGGTACAACCTTTTTAAATAAACAAATGTTCATAATGATAATTCGTGTGCCCTTAATTATTACTAACTGATAAACGAATGGACTAGAAAATATATTTATTCTTCAGACCATAATGATTATAAAATGTTAGAAATTGCTATATAAATCACTTTATAATATCTGGAGATAAGCAAGATTATATAGAGTACTGTTCATAAGTTCTAAGGTTTTTGAGGTCTCCGAGCAACTAGATAAGGAATAAGCCTGGTTTATACATACATTGCAATAGGTGGAAGAGAGATATGATAAGAATAAGGCCCAAATCACACAGTTTTTTGCCACTGATTTTGACGTGGAAACCATGTCTGAATCAGCTCCAAAAAACTACTGAACCCGCGACCCATTGAAAAAAAAATAAAAAAGCGTTATGCTCTTTTTTTACTGCGGTTCCGCCTCTGACCTCCCATTGAAATCAATGGGAGGCAGAGAAGGCATTTTTCGCTGCTTTGTTGTCTGCGGCGCTTAATGGCCGCGGGCGAAAAACGCCGCGAAAATCGTGGCAAGAAATTGCAGGCAGCTTAAAATCTGCCTGCAAAAAAAAAACTCTGTGTGAACAGAGCCTAAATCTTCTCAAAAGAAAGCTTTCCCCTTTTCCCTTGCCTGTATACTCTAAAACAAACGTGTGTAAACTGGATCGAAGAGTGCAAAAGCATCAGACAAATTTCCATTAGAAGTTATTCATAAGTTAGTGTGAGACGTGTCATGATCTAATACTCTACATACAAACTGTATGGTGAGTGAAGGCACTGCAAGGTAACAGAACTAAAACCACCTGAAAATCTTGCGCGCACAAATCAATGATTCAGTGTACCAGACCTACTGTCAAATAAAACATCACCTTTAATAAAAGAAGACATATGGTACAGGGGCATGTAAGAAAAATGATATCACATTTTGTTAATTCTTCAAAGGTTTACTCAACTTTATCTGATTAAGGATTTAAAATATTAGTATTCCGTCAAGACAGTCATATCAAACTGGTATTCACCACAAAGCCGCTGCCAGTCCAGAACAAAGGAAGCTCCTTTCGCCAAAGGGCCACAGTCAGACTTGTGAGGAGGGTGCAGGGGACTAGATAGAGGAGAGCAGGTTGTCCCCTTTGCATAAGAGCAAGTGCCACAAAAGTCACAAGGAGGCCTATCCCGTAGGCTATGAAGAAAAAAAAAAGAAAACAATGTATATGCTACTTGTAACAAAGATTTAAACAAGAGAAAAAGATAGGAAAAGGTTCTAAAAAGAAAACGATGGCGAATAAAAATACTTAAAGAGGCTCTGTCACCAGATTATAAGTGCCCTATCTCTTACCTACAATTACAGCGCCGATCTCATTATGTAACAACAGTGTTTTTTATTTAGAAAAACGATTTTCACCAAATTATGAGCGATTTTAGATTTATGCTAATAACTTTCTTAATGCCCTACTGGGCGTGTTTTTACTTTTGACCAAGTGGGCGTTGTGGAGAGAAGTGTATGACGCTGACCAATCAGCGTCATACACTTCTCTCCATTCATGTTATCAGCACATAGTGATCCTGCGTTGTTCACTATGTGCAGTTACATATACCCACATTAATGTTACTGAAGTGTCTTGACAGTGAATAAACATTCCTTCCAGCCAGGACGGGAGGTCTATTCACAAACCCGACACTTCGGTAACATTTGTGTGGGACTTACAGCACAGCAAGCGTAATCTTGCGAGATCACGCTGTAAATGACAGCACAGCGTGATCTCGATGTGCTGTGCTGTAAGTCCCACACAAACGTTACGGAAGTGTCGGGAATGTGAATAGACTTCCCGTCCTGGCTGGAGGTGATGTCTATTTACTGTCAAGACACTTGAGTAACGTTAATGTGCGAGTATGTGACTGCACATAGTGAAGAACGCAGGATCACTATGCGCTGACTAAATGAATGGAAAGAAGTGTATGATGCTGATTTGTCACTGATTGGTCAGCGTCATACACTTCTCTCAACGACGCCCACTTGGTCAGAAGTAAAAACACGCCCAGTTGGGCATTAAGAAAGTCATTAGCATAAAGCATTAGCCGTCTATAGCGCCTGTTCAGATCATCAATGAGATCTTGTCACATGTATCTGGATCTCGGATGCATGATATACAAGGGACAATAATTAACAGCTTTGCATGCTACATTATATTTTCCCTACATTTCTTCTATTGAATTTTATTAAAGCAGAAAAGAATACAGCAATAGGTGAACTCTACATTTTAATTCCACAAATCCGTAATCTTCCTAATAAAATAACACACACTAAAAAAAAGTGCAAATTTAAGATGCAAATATTTATCTATAATACATTACTACCACCTAGAGGAAACACAGATGTTTGAAAATTGATTTTTTAGAAATGCAATGCAGTTTCATTTAAAAAAATACATACCGATAGTGCAAGCCAGAAAATAGATCCTTGAAGACTGAATCAAAATATCAAATCTGTGACAATAAGCCACCAAGAGACCTGCAAGAAGACACTCAAAATATATAACATGCACTAAAGTACTTGTTTTTGGCTACAACAAAATGTGTTAATATACCGTATATTGAATTGTTACCTATAAAAAGCAGACAAACTGGAAGTACAGAGAGGACTACATTAAATTCCCTCTTCAATTGTTGTTCTTTCCAGGGTAAGCAAATGGTCATTTAACTCCTTAACGCCGAAGGACGGATATATCCGTACTCAGCAGCTGCTAGTTCGCGCAGGAGGACGGATATATCCGTCCTGTGATCGCGCGGGTACTGAGACTGTACCCACGCGATCAGCGGCAGGAGCACGGCTGTTATACACAGCCCGGCTCCTGCTGCAACTGCCGGAATCGAAGCGCGCGCCGATTCCGGCAGTTTAACCCATTAAATGCCGCTGTCAATAGTGACAGCGGCATTTAATGTGTTTGACAGAGGGAGGGAGCTCCCTCTGTCACCCGATCGGCGCCCCAGCAAACAAATCGCGGGTCGCCGTCGGGTTTCCATGACAGCCGGGGGTCTAACAAAGACCCCCAGGTCTGCCTTCAGCATCTGCCTGTTAGGCGATGCCGGAGGCATGACCTAATAGGCTGCCTGTCAGTTTTACACTGACAGGCAATAATGCTTCGGTATACTAAGTATACCAAAGCATTATATATGCGATCAGGAGGTCGCATGGTGAAATGTCCTGATGGGACTTTAAAAAAAAAAATGACAATCAATTAAATAAAGTTTGTGAAGAAAAAAAAAAAAAAAATTACAGTCAAAGTCAAATAAAACTACTTTTTTGGCCCAAAAAGTGGTTTTATTTAGTAAAACTGTCAAAACAAATCACACATACACATATATGGTATCCCAGCGATCGTAACAACTTGACCAATAAAATGAACGCATTAATTAAACCGCCGGATGAACGGCATCCAAAGAAAACGCAAAAAACAACGGCAAAATTCTCTCTTTTCTCCCATTCCCCCCATAAAAAATAAAATAAAAGTTAATCTATAAGTCCTATGTACCCCAAAATAGTACTAATGAAAACTACACATTGTCCCGCAAAAATCAAGCCCACGTACGACCACATCGACGGAAAAATAAAAACGTTACGTCTCTTGGAATGCGGCGATGCAAAAACAAGTAATTTTTTTCTAAAAGGCTTTTTATTGTGCAAACGTAGGAAAACATATAAAACCTTTACATATTTGGTATCCCCGTAATCGTGCTGACCCATAGAATAAAGTTAACATGTTATTTACGGTGCATAGTAAACGGCGTAAACTTATAACGTGAAAATCAATGCTGGAATAGCTGCTTATTTTCAATTCTCTCCTAAAATAAAGTTAATAAAAGTTAATCAATATATTATAAGCATCTAAAAATGGTGCAAATACAAAATACAACTCGTCCCGCAAAAAACAAGCCCTTATATGGCTATGTCGACGGAATAAAAAAAAAGTTACGACTCTTGGAATGCGACCGTGAAAAAACAAGAAATAATCCTTGGTCATTAACGTGCAAAATGGCCCGGTCATTAAGGGGCACTAAATTGAGAGTGACGTTTATAAAAATAACTGCTGACATTCACACACACACACACATTCACGCTATTATTAACCCCTTCCCACTACAGACATTTTTCAGATTTTCACTTTAGTTTTCTCCTCCCCACCTTCCAAATGCCATAACTTTTTTATTTTTCCATCAATATTGCCGTTTGAGGGCTTGTTTTTTTTTGGGTTGAGTTATTTTCTCGGCACCATTTATTGTACCATATAATATACTGGGAAACGTGGGAAAAATTATTTGTTGGGTGAAATAGGGAAAAAAATGCAATTCCTCAATCTTTTGGGGGGGGTTTTATTTTTACAGCTTTCACCGTGCGGTTAAAACAGCATGTTAACTTTATTCTGCAGGTCAATACGATTACGGCGATACCAAATTTATATCGTTTTTTTTATGTTTTACTACTTTTACAAGGAAAAACAATTGATAGTTAAAAATAAAATTTGAGTGGTCACCATATTCTGAGAGCCATAACATTTTTTTTTTCGTCGATTGAGCGGTATGAGGGCTTATTTTTTTGCTGAGCGAGCTGTAGTTTCTATTGGTACCATTTTGGGGTAAGAGACTTTTTGATCACTTTATAAATTTTTTTGTGGGAGAAGTAACCAAAAAACAGCAATTCTTTTGCAGTTAAATTTTTTATGCCGTTCACCATGCGGGCTAGATAATGATACTTAGTTATAGTTTGGACTTTTTTTTGGCGATACCAGTTATGTTAATTTTATTTTTATTTTTTTACATTGTGCTGGGTGGAAAATGTGAAAAGTTTTTTTTAAACTTCTGAGATAGAGATATATATATACATATTGATATATATAAAAAAGAAAATTATTTTACTGTATTTAACGTTTTTTTTTTACTTGTCCCCCTAAGGAAATGAAACCAGCAATCATTGAATCGCTTGTATGATATACTGCAATACTAATGTATTGCAGTATATCGTTATAATGAAGGCAGAGCTTCATAGAAGTACAAAGATGGCAGACTTGGGGGTCTTCATCAGGCCCCCAGGCTGCCATTCCAACCAACAGCACCCCGCGATCACATCGTTGCAATGTTACAGGGGGCCGCTGTCCTGTTTTTCTAACAATTTAAATGCCACGGTTGCTATTAACTGACATTTAAGGGGTTAAACGAGCAGGATTGTTACCCTGAAGTGTCAGCAGTAACATACAGCGGATGTGCCCGTTCTATGCAGCGGGCACAGCCGTTGAGCCCGCTTCATACTCCCCCACACGATATGCGCCATATATATACACGGCGGATGTCGGGAAGGGGTTAAAGAATAACGTAGAGGCTCCTGTGTATACCTTGTGTTTACCGGTTTTAGTTGATGTGACATTTATGGGTTATCTGCCGTCTTGGCTCCTTCCTCTCTAATGTGGTTCTCCTAATTCAGCCTACTTTTCCCATTATGCCGCTGGCTTTGAGTGGGCGGAGTCTCAGCACACTGCACTTGCTCTGCTCTGAGTCCTCTCTAAGTGCAGCAAGTGATGGATCAGTGAAAGAGAAATTCCGCCCCCAAACTCACACTGCAGAGTCTCAAGTATACCTATGTTATGCAGTCAGCCTGCTGCCCTGGCATCCCCATCAGCTCTGACAAGCAGGAGGAGAGCTGTGTAAATTATTGTATAGACTCACACACTATATCACTGCCCCCTGGACCTTTAGATAGGGCAGAAAAGATCTGCTCAGCAGCACTATATGCATTAGAGGACATACAGAGGAACAAGGAGGACAGAGATTGGTGGGGAAGAGAGGTGTCTCAGAGCTGCCAGGAGGCATTACATAAGTGATAACGTAAACCTGTAGTGCACAGGAAGTCAGCCACACAGGAGAGACTGACATCCTGTCTACACAGGAGAGCATGGTCTATTCTGGTGGTCAGGCTGAGATCACACGCATAAATAATGCCCGTAATAAAAGGGTTTAACCCCTTAGTGCCCACCAATACGCCTTTTTACGTTTGTCACTAAGGGGCCTTAGGCTAGGCTGACGCCTTTTCACGTGAGCCTAGTCCAAGTCCTGCACGGGTCTCCCGTGCAGGCTGGAGCCGGGGCTCAGCTGTCTGATGACGCCGTCAATAGCAACCGCGGCATTTAACTTTGTTTACAGAGGGAGTGCGCTCCCTCTTTCACCCATCAGCGTGTATTCAATAGAAACAGCCTTCTTACAATTAAGTTGTTATGTAGTTTTATGTAATAAAAAATATAGCAAATCATCAGCAACCTAAAATAAAAACAAAGCCTAGGTACCCAAAACAAAACTATAAGGCTATGTTCACACTGAGGTTTTTGACGAGTTTTATTAAGCCCAAAAACTCGTCAAAAACGGCCCGAAAATGCCTCCCATTGATTTCAATGTGAGGCGGAGGTGTCTTTTTCCCGCGAGCGGTAAAACCGCCTCGCGGGAAAAAGAAGCGACATGCCCTATCTTCGGGCGTTTACGCCTCTGACTTCATTGACTTCAATGGGAGGCAGAAAAAGCGTATTTCGTGGCGTTTTATGGCCGTGGGCGAAAAACGCAGCGAAAATCGGCCTTAAACTTCCAAACTGAATTTTGATGCAGAAATTCCACCTGCAAAAAACTTTGTGTGAACATAGCCTAAGGCATATTAGAATTATTAACAACAGAATCTGGAGGACTAATTTTGAACAAAGATTTATCCATACCTGGCACCAATATGTCTCCAAAACCCAGAAGAGAGAAAGGTCTGTCACACAGAGCCAATGGTGAGGAGTTTAATCTTGGCACTTTCAAGACCATTGGAAGCTGGCATAGAAGAAAAATTATATTATAAGTAAAGAAACAGCCCCTGATCATATACTGAGAATTCTAATGAAATTACACTGTGTTCCAAATTATTATGCACATTGGATTTAAGTGTCATAAACATTTAATTATTAGTTTTTCAATTAAATTCATGGATGGTATTGTGTCTTAGGGTATGTGCACACGAGAACTGTCTTTTACGTCTGAAAAGACAGACTGTTTTCAGGAGAAAACAGCTGCGTCGTTTCAGATGTAAAAGCTCCTCCTCGCATTATTCGAGGCGTCTTTGACGCCCGTAATCTTGAGCTGCTCTTCATTGACTTCAATGAAGAACGGCTCAAATTACGTTGCAAAGAAGTGTCCTGCACTTCTTTGACGAGGCAGTCAATTTACGCGTCGTCGTTTGACAGCTGTCAAACGACGACGCGTAAATGACAGGTCGTCTGCACAGTACGTCGTTAAACCCATTCAAATGAATGGGCAGATGTTTGACGACGTATTGTAGCCGTATTTTCAGATGTAAAACGAGGCATAATACACCTCGTTTACGTCTGAAAATAGGTCGTGTGAACCCAGCCTTAGGGCTCTTTGGATCATTGCAATCTCAGACACCTGTGATAATTAGTTTGCCAGGTGTGCCCAATCAAAGGAAAGCTACTTAAGAAGGACGTTCCACATTATTAAGCAGGCCAAAGGTTTCAAGCAATATGGGAAAGAAAAAGGATCTCTCTGCTGCCGAAAAGCGTGAAATAGTGCAATACCTTGGACAAGGTATGAAAACATTGGATATTTCAAGAAAACTTAGGTGTGATCACCGTACTGTGAATAGATTTGTGGCTGATTCAGAGCACAGAGGGGTTCGTTCAGATAAAGGCATAATGAGGAAGGTTTCTGCCAGACAAATTAATAGGATTAGGAGAGCAGCTGCTAAAATGCCATTGCAAAGCAGCAAACAGGTATTTGAAGCCGCTAGTGCCTCTGGAGTCCCGCGATCCTCAAGGTGTAGGATCCTCCAGAGGTTTGCAAGTGTGCATAAAGCTATTATTCGGCCACCCCTAAACAATGCTCACAAGCAGAAATGGTTGCAGTGGGTTCAGAAATACATGAAGACTAATTTTCAAACCGTGTTGTTTACTGATGAGTGCCGTGCAACCCTGGATGGTGCAGATGGATGGAGTAGTGGATGGTTGGTGAATGGCCACCATGTCCCAACAAGGCTGCGACGTCAGCAAGGAGGTGGCGGAGTCATGTTTTGGGCTGGAATCATGGGGAGAGAGCTGGTAGGCCCCTTTAGGGTTATCAATTTTGAACCTCCATGTGCCTCACATTTATAATTAACCCCATCATGTACCTCACATTAACCCAATGTTGCTCATTACAACTGTGAGCGAGGTACTTGATGGGATCACTTACTATAATGATTATAATGGGCCTCATTGTGTGGGGGGAAATGATGTGGTTAATTCACATGGCCGTGTTCGGTGTGTGAGATACAGACTGTATGTCGCCCGCTTTTCCTGGACCCAACATCGTTCAGGAAGCCGGGCTACCGTACTGAAAACTGAAGTGAATGCAGTACCTGCACCATGCTTCACCAGGGGGGAAAGCTAGAAACATTTGAATCTGAATAAACAAGCGCCACCTTTTACCTTTTCCTGAGTGTATGAATCAGATGGACCTGCAGCAACTTCAACCATGATACTCTCGCCACTCTAAACAGAGAAAACCAAAAGTTATCAAATGTTGGATAGCAGATGAACTTATTAGCTGAAGTATGTACTCTTTGTGATCAAATAAAGTTTTGCTTGTTTAAACGTAAGATACATTTCTGCAAAAGTTATATATATTAAAACTCATACCTTTGTAAAAAATGGCGTGATGAACACGAAGAAGATATCATATACAAAGAGAACAAACAAGAGTAGTGTGCAGCTCTGCAAGAAAATACGAGAAGTTATAAAAGCGATTTAAAGAGAGTAATTGCTTTCAGTGAGCCCACAGTTAAACCCCTTCCCATCCCTACGCTGCATAAGGGACTGGTATTTGTGCTTGCCGCCGATTAATTTACGTGCTTCTCTTTGAAGGTACTGCACGCTCCAGTTTGGGGTCTAATTGCTGGAACCCCCACCAATCCCAACAGAGCAGTCATGGTTCTCCTGCTCAGAGAAAAAGTGTCCACACATCAATCACTCTCCTGCAAAAACAGCAGAGTGATGTAGCGGTTTCTATACAGTACGTAGTAGTAATTTCAAAGGAAGGGTGAATGCACATGTGTGGCCACTACTCCAAAGTGAACAGGAACCAGTCACATTTCATGCGAGTGTTTGATGAATAAAGCTGGCCATACACATTAAATGTATGTTGGCCGAAACCGCAGATTTCAACAGGACCAGCAAACCATTTAATAAAGATGCCGAGCGTTCATGTTTACGGGGGAGGCCGGATTATTAGCTGTCGGCTGAACAATCAAATATTTTTTAGCGAAATAGGGCAACAAAAATTTTGTGTGTGTGATTCTATCAATTCCTCAAAGTTTTCAAGCGGATAAAAAAAAAAAAAAAAGTGTAAAATACAAAAGCTTTGTAGAAGCGAAAAAAGTCCCTGCTTGTAGCAACTACAAAGTGTCATCATTGTATTTTACACTTTTTTTTCATTTATCCGCTATCACAGATCTTATCTGGACAGCCCCGTGACCACCAGCTGCAAAGATTGTAGACTTCGGAGACATCGTGTTTCTGGCACAATCATCCTTAGGGGAGCATAAACTTACTCTTCTGTACATTAAACCAACTGTGGGGTGATGCCCTATGTTGTGCAAATGTGTGCATTTTTTTTGTCTTTAGGCGAACCTCTGAAGGTTTTCAAGATCTCTGCTAGTAGTCAACCTTAATTGTTTACTTTCAATGACAGTCTGTCTTGAAAAGGTGGTGGATACACAAGATCAGGACGGATTACATATGTAGTAGTTATCAGAGCTGTATCTTGTAAGGAGCCATGCACCCGTGTGACCATCACATGGCCAGCACAGATTATTATCAATCTGAAGTAAACAACGAAAGTTTCTATTGAATGACTGCAAGCATAGATCTTGAAATATGCAATGAAACTATGTAGAAAGAACATCGGAAAATTGAAAATCTTTTCTTATACAAACAATTAAACCTTTTGCTTAAACTATTCTACCACTTAAAGGCATGTTGAACACTGGTCTATTATCGTTACAAATTGTTTCGTTTCCAAGCAATTATAATGATAATTTGCAAGCGTAAATGCACAAAAAGATCAGAAATAAAGCCAAACCGATAGTTTATCATTGATCTCTTTCAATCACTATTAAAAATGATGGTTCTTAGTGGCACAATTGGTAAATGTTGCTTGTAGCGATATTTACAATATTCATTGATGCCTAGTGCATGGCTACCACGACAGCCACTCGGCAACAATGAAGTTCTTCCCTCATCAGATCCTCAGGAAAGACTATTAAACCACCGATCACTTATAGATAAAGCATACTGCGATATATACCGATCATTCATGGACAAAGCATACTGCGATATATACCGATCATTCATGGACAAAGCATACTGCGATATATACCGATCATTCATGGACAAAGCATACCGCAATATATATATCTATCATTCATGGACAAAGCATACCGCAATATATACCGATCATTCATGGACAAAGCATACCGCAATATATATCTATCATTCATGGACAAAGCATACTGCGATATATACCGATCATTCATGGACAAAGCATACCGCGATATATATCTATCATTCATGGACAAAGCATATCGCGATATATATCGATCACTCATGGACAAAGCATACCGCGATATATATCTATCATTCATGGACAAAGCGTACCGCGATATATATCGATCATTCATGGACAAAGCATACCACGATATATATCTATCATTCAGGGACAAAGCATACCGCAATATATATCTATCACTCATGGACAAAGCGTACTGCGATATATATCTATCACTCATGGACAAAGCATACCGCGATATATATCTATCATTCATGGACAAAGCATACTGCAATATATAGCGATCATTCAGGGACAAAGCATACTGCAATATATATCTATCACTCATGGACAAAGCGTACTGCGATATATACTGATCATTCATGGACAAAGCGTACTCCGATATATATCGATCATTCATGGACAAAGCGTACTGCGATATATATCGATCATTCATGGACAAAGCATACCGCGATATATACCGATCATTCATGGACAAAGCATACTGCAATATATAGCGATCATTCATGGACAAAGCATACTGCAATATATATCTATCATTCATGGACAAAGCATACCGCAATATATAGCGATCATTCATGGACAAAGCATACTGCAATATATACCGATCATTCATGGACAAAGCATACCGCAATATATAGCGATCATTCATGGACAAAGCATACTGCGATATATATCTATCATTCATGGACAAAGCATACCGCAATATATAGCGATCATTCATGGACAAAGCATACTGCGATATATATCTATCATTCATGGACAAAGCATACTGCGATATATATCGATCATTCATGGACAAAGCATACTGCGATATATATCTATCATTCATGGACAAAGCATACTGCAATATATATCTATCATTCATGGACAAAGCATACTGCGATATATATCTATCATTCATGGACAAAGCATACCGCGATATATATCTATCATTCATGGACAAAGCATACTGCGATATATATCTATCATTCATGGACAAAGCATACCGCAATATATACCGATCATTCATGGACAAAGCATACCGCAATATATATCTATCATTCATGGACAAAGCATACCGCAATATATATCTATCATTCATGGACAAAGCATACTGCAATATATATCGATCATTCATGGACAAAGCATACTGCAATATATATCTATCACTCATGGACAAAGCATACCGCAATATATACCGATCATTCATGGACAAAGCATACCGCGATATATAGCTATCATTCATGGACAAAGCATACTGCGATATATATCTATCATTCATGGACAAAGCATACCGCAATATATAGCGATCATTCATGGACAAAGCATACCGCGATATATAGCGATCATTCATGGACAAAGCATACCGCGATATATATCTATCATTCATGGACAAAGCATACTGCGATATATATCTATCATTCATGGACAAAGCATACCGCAATATATACCGATCATTCATGGACAAAGCATACCGCAATATTTATCGATCATTCATGGACAAAGCGTACCGCAATATATATCTATCATTCATGGACAAAGCATACCGCAATATATACCGATCATTCATGGACAAAGCATACCGCAATATATATCTATCATTCATGGACAAAGCATACCGCAATATATACCGATCATTCATGGACAAAGCATACTGCAATATATATCTATCATTCATGGACAAAGCATACTGCAATATATATCTATCATTCATGGACAAAGCATACCGCAATATATATCGATCATTCATGGACAAAGCATACTGCAATATATATCTATCATTCATGGACAAAGCATACTGCGATATATATCTATCATTCATGGACAAAGCGTACCGCAATATATATCTATCATTCATGGACAAAGCATACCGCGATATATATCTATCATTCATGGACAAAGCATACCGCAATATATATCTATCATTCATGGACAAAGCATACTGCAATATATATCTATCATTCATGGACAAAGCATACTGCGATATATACCGATCATTCATGGACAAAGCATACTGCAATATATATCTATCATTCATGGACAAAGCATACTGCGATATATATCTATCATTCATGGACAAAGCATACCGCAATATATATCTATCATTCATGGACAAAGCATACCGCAATATATACCGATCATTCATGGACAAAGCATACCGCAATATATATCTATCATTCATGGACAAAGCATACTGCGATATATATCTATCATTCATGGACAAAGCATACTGCAATATATATCTATCATTCATGGACAAAGCATACTGCGATATATATCGATCATTCATGGACAAAGCATACTGCAATATATATCGATCATTCATGGACAAAGCATACTGCGATATATACCGATCATTCATGGACAAAGCATATCGCAATATATATCTATCATTCATGGACAAAGCATACTGCGATATATATCTATCATTCATGGACAAAGCATACTGCAATATATATCTATCATTCATGGACAAAGCATACTGCGATATATATCTATCATTCATGGACAAAGCATACTGCAATATATAGCGATCATTCATGGACAAAGCATACTTCAATGCAGAGTAACAACTTTAAATCTAACCCTGATACCGACCTTAAATGTGGGCAGGCGAATTGCCTTCAACATGTAGAGACAGAAAGCGATGCCAAGAATATCCTGGAGTATCCAGGCCCATCTGAAAGAAATAAAACTGTGTACTAGAACAGCATCATGGAGGTTTTCCTAGACACTGCTTTTACAGTGTTATCAGAAATACTTACTGGTCTTCATTCCTATACACTCCCCATATCACACTGACCGCAATACAGAAGCTGGCCAGCAGGAGCTTCCAAACAGGCGGGCGATTATGGAAGTAGGGCAGATTATTTTCTGGCACTCTAATAGGTAGAGGAAAGAAAGTCTTTAGGTACAACTTATTACTATCTTGATTAGGTGGAATAAAAAACGCATTTATTTATGCTTTTCGCTATAGAGGGCCAAACTGATTTTTAATTCAACAAAAATGTTTAATGTATAGAGAGACAGATATGGAAAAAAAAGCGAGTTTTGTTCAGTCATAGTATAGCATAATAGTTTCAGTCAAATACAATAAGAGAATGGACAATCAGGGATATACAGTTTGTGTTGTGTGAACCGAAGTAACAAAAAGGAACAGTCCCAACAGTAGGCATCTCATCCCGCGTGACTAGGGAGCAGATGCCTATTACAAACTCTATACTAATAAAGAAAACAGCAAACATTTTTTAATAAATTACAACAAAAACCTGTGTAGTGTATTGTTACGGTGTCATGTCTTTAATCAAATATGGGAGGCCCACATAGATGGAACTTGGCACTAAGAATGATAGAAGGGCAAGGCTAAGAAAACCTAGGTTATTTTGGTGCGTATCGGTATTAATCATGTTAGGAATTCGCTCAGATAAGGTGGGGAAATAATACATTCAGGGGAACACACGTCTTTAGGAGTCATTAACGGAACGGTAGTTAAAGATTTTTCCACCTCTTTATTTCTATGCTTATAGATCCATTTTTATAGAAGGTAGAGTTAAGTTGATAGAATGTAGGGGTAGGAGGCCATCCAAAATGGACGGCCTTTATACACAGGCAGATGATTGGCCAAACTAATGTTAGTAAGAACGTTAGTTCCCAATCACTGTCTAGTGGAAACATGGCAGCAACCAGTCGACAAACTAACAAACGCTTGTTTGTCGACTGATCGCATCTTTTATGCGGCCAAAAAAAAATGATCGCTTGTTAGTTGCACATCTCCCTGTGTAAACAGGGGATGTGCTGCCGACAAGATGCAAACCGTAAATGGAGCAAACGAGCGCAGATCAACATGCGATTACCATTGATCGACGCTGGTTAACAGGCAGAAAATCTGAGCATTAGGGGGGATTCACACGAACGTGTATTGGGTCCGTGCGGGCCGCGTGAAAACCAATACAAGTCTATGGGGCAGTACAGACAGTCCGTGCTTTTTGCGCAGCGACATGCTCAATATCTCCGCGTATTTCGCGCATCACGCACCCATTGAAGTCAATGGGTGCGTGAAAACCACGCAGGTCGCACGGAAGCACTTCCGTGCGAACCGACTGAAACAGCGCACCAGCTGTCAAAAGGATGAATGTAAACAGAAACGGCCGGGAGCGAAGTTCTTTTAACAGGTTTCTCGATTTTGTGTTCGGCATTCACTGTCGAGGGTGATGAAAGAGTTACTGCCGATCAGTTAGCTCTTTCAGCACCTTGGACAGTGACGGGCGTCGACTAGCCTCATCTCTATGATGGCGGCTGCGCGAAAATCACGCAGCCGCGCATCATACACGGATGACACACGCAGCTGTCAAGTGTTTTTTGCGCGCGCAAAACGCTGCGTTGTTTGCGCGCGCAAAACGCTGCGTTGTTTGCGCGCGCAAAAACGCAACGTTCGTCTGAATCTGCCCTTAAAAAGGACCTTTAGCCACTGTTTTTCTAGCATGGTATAGTCTCCCAGTTAAAAATAAGAGGAGTTGTGGCAGAAACTTCCCCGGATCAATAAAACCTTCCCGCCATCTTACATAATAGTTTTTACACATAGAACCAATTATAACACTCATTGTGCACTTACCTGCATTTCCCACATGGAATCCTGCGGACAAATGGAGAGAGGCAGCTGAATAGTCCAATTGATGCAGCCAAGCAGAATATACCAATGATTATGTAAACTGTGGATAGAGGAAAGGAAAAAACACAATTAAAAAGGGGTTCTACGCTGTGGATAATCCCTGCAAACCATGACAAATAGCTGATCACAAAGTGTCTCCCTAGTGGGACCCACCGTAATATGTGGCTAAAGTGGTCAGTAAGTGTTCAATTTCCCTGCAGCACCACTACAGGGGAAATTAAGCATTACTCATGTCATATCAATGGATTGTCTGGTTAATGCAGTACAGGACAGGTCCTCCAAGAGATAAGATTCTGACCAGGGCCGCCATTCTGGACAACCCCTTTAATATTCTTATATTAGGCTTTAAACGTCCACCTTCAAAACTATTTTTCTGGATAAAAAAATAAATCCAACCATTTTTTTTGTCTACATTGATTATGCAGACCTTTGTTTTACGTAGCTAACAGTCTGTGACTGCCGTCCTTCCCCTGTGACCCCAGAGGTTTAATACATAAACTGAGAAAATATACGGGTGTGGTAGTATAATATGGTTTGTGTACGTCCAAAATGCTCCCTCTAAGCACTAGCATCTTCTGAGCGATCAGTGTCGCTTGATTTTCAACTGGGATAGAAGAGAGTAATGTTTGGTCATTTTATTATGCCCTTCCCGATATACTCAGTATCACTTTATTTGTATTGCTTTCTAGATTGGCTGTAACAAATTACCTATACCCAACGATACTCCTGTCAAAACTAATAGCCAACATAAAATTCATCATTAAAACCCTTCTAAAGCACAGCACGGAGAGGATGCCAAGATGGACAGAAGCCACATAGGAATGCTACGCTCACAAACCCAATAAAAACATTTAGCACAAAAACGGCATCAAAGCCGACAACTCAAAGCGTAACAGCCGTTTCATTCTATTATTTCCATTATCAGTTGAGGGAGCCTAGATATCTTAAAGAAGAATGCTTCTTTCTCCACTTATCAAATGCTTTTGGAGATACTAACAAACTAATAATTAAAGTATGAAGCCTGCAGATGGAATATTTTGTACACACGCATGACGGCTTATTGTGTATATTCACCTCGCCTGAAATGAGTGACACTAAACCCAAACTTTCAGACCAGGGAAGATAATTGCATTACCACTTAAAAGGCTGATGCAATATATCAAATATTATAAATATGCCTGATCAAACACTATGATTCTCCGCAGGATATGCCAGAAAAACACACTTTTACTTTTGTTGATACCCTAAGCCTAAAGCTGGCCATAAACATAATATAATGATTAGCTACAATGCCAATCAATAGTCTGTTGGATTATTTATACAAACGATCCCGCCAGCAACAGAAGAGACTAAACTGGCCGATCAAGGAGTCCGTTTTAAAACTAACCGACTCCCTGGGGCTTGTGCAAAGTAGCAAACGATCGGATGATAATGCCATACACACGTCGGCCGAAAGATTGGCTGATAGAAGTTGGCTATCGTGAACGTGTGTTCATTTTTCAAACGATAGTCAGCCGAAATGTCCAAAATCCTTCTATTTTCTCATGTGTATGGGCAGCTTTAATTTGCTTCATGTCCATCTGACAGGCCTCATTTCAAAGTTTATGCCAATATGAAGCCACCAGCAAAGGCGCCTTTTCTCGAATTAACGCTATACTTCATATCACAGCTGTGTTCAAACACTTCATGGAATAACGAGAAAACGACCCACATCTAGCACTTACCCCTGAAACATTGTCTACCAAGAATTTACCCAGCGCGGTCTCTGCAAAGTATCAGGGGACGCAAAGCTCAAGGGGACATTTTGGGTATTTTGTGGAGATATACAGTAGGTGAACTCTGGAGGCAATATGCCAGCCACCTTACTCCAGATGGCTCTCCACTTATATTTACGATACTTTAATGCTCGACCAGCATCCAGTGTTATCAGGAGTATTACAGTTCTCCTTGGAATGTACTGGTCCGGTTAGCATTGTACCCTGGCCAAGTACAACATGTACCGTAAATATTTGAACTATATAAGAAATTGGACACCTTTCTTTTGTTGTTTTTGCACCCGGTATTCCAAGTTGATCGTTTGTGGGTGGATCCACTCTATTTTTTATATGACTCAATAACGCTTTTGATATGGTCAAAACAATGTTTATTTTATATGGGGAGTGGGACGACGATCCCTGAGACACATTGATGAAATCTGGTAACCATGGCTTGAGTTCCTACACACCTTTCTTCTCTTTCATTTCCTTAGGTATAAGATAATGGCAATTACCCATTATTTATCAAATTTCCTTTATTTCAGTAATGTCAGACACATTACTTTTTTTTAAACACCATCTGTCAAACACTATGCAGATACTACAATTTCCTTACCTAAACGGTCGTAGAAGTTGAACAGCAGAACCAACATGGAGCAGCACATAATCACAAACACACAGATCATGATAGGAGTGACATCCACAGTTTCATCATCATGTTTCTTATCTGCTCCATCGTCCCTCTTGTGTTTCATATAGCTCCTGAAAGAGAAAGCCAGTTACGTTCCATTTGTATCAGACAAGTGGATTGAACGACCTCAATGTAAAGGTTTAATATTCCATTTTGTTTCAATATGAACCTTTAGGCACAATTTTGAGTCGGTGACATATATCCTGGGAGAGAGGCTACATTCATTATTTGACAACAGTATACTGGTATAAAACCAAAACATAGAACAAACACGACCAGAATCCGCTGTGCATATAAACAAATCTGATTTATATGTATGAACTTTGCACATCTAAAGCTTTTCTTTTTAGGAGGAGTTGGGCGTCTCAGGTTCTGCTTCGGTCAGACTTTTTGCCAGAAATAACATGCCAGGTGTCTACTTTCAGAAAATATATGGGTATCGGAGTATAATATATTTTAGTACTCAGGTTTTATATATGTATGTCAGAAGTGTAAAATGTCCAAAAAATAAAAACTGGCTGCAAAACAGTTAAAGAGAACGTGTAACTATGACAGACCTCTGAATTATGGCATCAGTCCGATACCCAAGGGAGCTATGCTAGTAAATGTAATTGCATTCATGAAATAGTTCCACCAAATGGCCAAAAAGAAGGTAGAAAAGGAAGCACTTTCATTCTGTGGACTCAAATAGTGTATGACATGATAACGCTTAGCAATTTAAAAAAGTTTGGGTGACCTACAATCCAGGACTTCTCACATACAATATTCACAGAGTGCATGACATGCTGTTTTACATGGCTGCAGACTAGCTGACAATATCATCTCATATACCATTTGACTCTACAGATCCAGGTTTGAGCTATAGGAACGAGATTATAGTGCACAATCCGAAGGGCACAGGTTGCTAATGTATTAGGGTTGGCAGGAAAACCAAGTGATCAAGGAAGATTTTTTGTAATGCCAGTTTTCCATTTTTTTATCGCGACACTTTTACTTACTTCTTGACATCTCTGCTTCCAGCCCAGTAGCCACCAGTAGCGACCGTTCCTACGGCCATTATAAAAATGATGACCATGTTGTAGTCTACAACAGGCTCATTTGGTGCATACATTGCCACTTTAACAGACTTGCCAAATGTCTGGAAAAAAAAGTGCAATAAGTAAAGAAATAAAGTTACAGGTTAGCAATTAGGTTTTACATTAAATAGATTAAATGAATTGATGTGTTTTTCTCTATTTGAAAATAATACATTAGCACCTTTAATAAAGAAAAAAATATTGTCAATTAATACAGCGCTATTGTTTCTGTCTCTCTGGAGGTTAGAACCCTTTGATATAGTCCCAATTCTCATTCCAGAGGGAATCCCAGGAGAGTAAATATTTGGATACATTTATGCCATTTGATTTAGGTCTAATAATCTTCTTAAAGCACAACTGAAATATGTCACATGAAAGTCAATATCCTGTTAGTTGAAGCTCAGAATCTGATACGGACACCACACGTTAGAAAGTGTCAGTCAATAGTCAGATGCAGTGCCTCAGCCATCAGAATTCAGAATGTCAAGGGGCAAATCTCGATGAAGGACTTTAACCCTTTCATGCCGACAATCTGTAGATTCACGTCCTTTTCGCACATACCCCGTGCTGCCAGGGTGTGAACATACAGATCTCTGTTCCAGCTGGCCTAGCGCTGTGAAAAGCGCTCGGACACCGGCTGTGTCAGTGTCCCCAGCAACCTGCTCACTGACAGTCGAACCGATTGGTTCGGCTGGTAAGCATGTGATCACCATGATTAACCAATTATGGTGATCTCTGAAAAGTTTGTTTACAAACAAACTTTTCCCGCTTGTCATCTCCTGTCAGCCTCCTTCACTCGGACAGCGTTTTAGAGAGAAGGAGATCGGGAGAAGACAGAATAAAAGTGAAAAAGACATGCATAAATACATACAAGTGTGTATGTATATATATATATATATATATATATATATATATATATATATATATATATATATACACACTCACACACACATACACACACACACACACACACACACACATACATACATACATACATATACATACATTTACAAGGTGTATAGAAACTATGTACTTTGTATTCCCTGTGCCCCTTAGTTTTAGAATAGGCAGGCAGGAATAGTAGGTTAGTTAGCTTGATAACAAATTGTTAGTGAATTTATTTATTCATACATTAAACTATTTAGTGTCATTTAATAATTTTTTTCACAATTATTTGATTTTAATTTGTTCTGAGGAGTGATCTGTAATGCGGTTTGGCGAGTAAATCGCAATTCATTATACGTGAACAGTTAGAAAAAAAAAATTATTATTATTATCAAATTATTAGCGTGGACTTAAAAAGCAAAAAAATATAGCCAAAATAAAAAGTGTTTTTTTCCCACTTTTTTGATCAATTGTTTGTTTGTAATATAAAGTATGTGTTGCATATGTAGTAAAACTATATATTTTTTGAAAGTGTGATTTGTTCTAAAAAAATAATTAAAATAAATAAATTGTTAAGTTATCCAAAGTAGTTTAACAGTTATGACAGTTTAAAAGATTGTATGGCAAAACATCAAATTTAGGCCTGGTCATTGAGGCATCGATGACCCTTGGTCCTGAAAGGGTTAAATGAACGCTAACTTTTTAATAATATGAATGCTTATGCTAGTCTAATAGTATACCTGACATAGATAAACTTTGTAATTTACTTACTGCTAAAACGTTGTTGTTTTATCAATATGATTTCTGTGTAAAGTCACTGCCACTAGGTGTCTCCTTTCCTTTCATCTGCTGTCCGCCCCCTGTTGTCAAGCAAAGTCCGTCCCTGGTTACAGAGCAGAGCAGACTGGATTCAGAAGGTGGGAGTGTCACTTCACTACCTGCCTATACAAGTCTATGGAGAGGGGATGGGGGAGCAGGAGGAGGGAGCACAGAGACAGAGTGAGTCAGACACAGATGCTGCATACAAGTCTATAGAGAGGGGAGGGGTGAGCAGGGGGAGCAAGCAAGAGCAGAATGAGAAAGACACAGGCTGGTAGTAAGATTTCTGTCACCCCAGTGCTGGATTCTCAATTATACTTCAGTACTGCTGTATAATGTACTCTATGTTTCTGCAGCTTCTAAATACATGTGACAGACAGAGATAGGGGAGCAGGATTCTTCTCTTCTATGTGTGCACTGTATAGAAGACATGATAGCCGTTAGGCTCCACCCACTAGCTTAGAGACAACTGAGAATTGGAAATAGGGCCTGCAGAGGGCAAAACTGCTAAAAAATGCAGTAATACATATAATTGCCAGAAATAGTGTTATTCGTAAAGTACACACATATGACAGCTTATTCTGAAAAAGGTAGGTACGCTTTACATGGGTTGTCCCTTGAAAATATGCCGACACTAAGTGTCCCCCTGCAATCTGCTGTAATCCGTGGGGCTCATTTTTCCTGTAGCGCCACTACAGGAGAAACGTAGCATTACACAGGGTCCATTTAAATCAATGCGTGATCTGTGCAATGCAGGATAGGACAGGTCCTCCAGAGCAAGAGACACTCTTTGTAACTGCTCTCTACTCAAATCAAGAGATGAGGATCCTGAATGAAGGACCCCCTTGGTTAACTCACAATTCCTTAAAGGGAACGTGTGAGCCATTTGTTTAATTTTTATTTAAAAATGAAATAAATTTTTTATATATATTTTTGGTAATGTTTCTTTTTTTTCTTCACTTATCAGGAAATATGAAAAAAATATATAAATTTTTCATATTTCCCAATGTTGGCCAGGAGAAGGAGCGAACGTGAAGATTTTGTGAAAGCCAGCAAACTGTAAAACCGTACATCTGGCACGACCCCACACCCTGCTAGTGACCTCACACCTTCTCTTGGCTGTCTGCAAAAGCATGTTTTTTTTTTCCCAATTCCACTGTGCAGCACCATTTTGTTAGTGCGATGCACAGTGGTTAAGTATATCAGGACGCAGCGTGGCATCCGCAGAATCCTTATCGAGGTGACGGCAGCCGCAGGATATTTTTACATTGACATAGCCATATGAGGGGTTTTTGTCGTTGGACAAGTTGTAGTCTTAAATGGCACCATTTATTGTACCATATAACGTACTGAGGAACTTTTGCATATTGTTTTATGGTGTGTAAAAAAAACAAAAAACAAAACAGCCATTCCATTGTTTTTTGGGGTTTTGTTTTTACAGCATTTACCATGCGGTTTATTCTGCTGGTAAATATGAATACCCACTTTATATCTTTATACTTTTTTTTTTAGGTAAAAACCAATCTGTTAAAAAAAAACTAATATTGTTTCGTGTCATCATATTCCGAAACCCAGAACTTTTTATTTTGCAGTCAATTGAGCTGTGTTAGGGTATGTGCACACACACTAATTACGTCCGTAATTGACGGACGTATTTCGGCCGCAAGTCCCGGACCGAACACAGTGCAAGGAGCCGGGCTCCTAGCATTATACTTATGTACGATGCTAGAAGTCCCTGCCTCGCTGCAGGACAACTGTCCCGTACTGTAAACATGATTATACTACGGGACAGTTGTCCTGCAGCAAGGCAGGGACTCCTAGCGTCGTACATAAGTATGATGCTAGGAGCCCGGCTCCCTGCAGTGTGTTCGGTCCGGGACTTGCGGCCGAAATACGTTCCGTCCATTACGGACCGAAAATGCTCGTGTGAACCCAGCCTGAGGCCTTATTCAGACGAACGAGATATACGTCCGTGCAACGAGCGTGATTTTTCACGTGCGTCGCACGGACCTATATTAGTCTATTGGGCCGTGCAGACATGTGCGTTATTTTTACTCAGCGTGAGTCCGCTGAAAAAAAGTCACGATATGTCCGTTGTTTGGGCGTATTTCCCGCATCACGCACCCATTGAAGTCAATGGGTGCGTGAAAACCACGCATGCCACACGGAAGCACTTCCGTGCGACCAGCGTGATTCGCGCAACAGCTGTGAAAAGGATGAATGAAAACAGAAAAGCACCACGTGCTTTTCTGTTTACAAACATCCAAACGGAGTGTCATAATGATGGTGGCTGCACGAAAAGCACGCAGCCGCGCATCATATGCTGAGGCCACACGGAGCTGTTAAGTGCCTTTTGCGCAGGCAAAATGCCACGTTGTTTGCGTGCGCAAAAAGCACACGCTCGTGTGAACCCAGCCTAAGGGAGGTGCCGAGGGCTTCTATGGCAGCCTAACAAAGGCCCCCAGGTCTGCCATCAGTGTATGCCTATTAGGAAAAAGTAATAAAACATTAAAAAAGTTATATACGAATTTGGCTTTGCTGTAAGGCCTCTTGCACATGACGGTGAATAACGGTCCGCATCCTATCCTCAATTGCAGATAGTATAGGACACATTCTATCCTACGGGCCAATACACACGATCGTGGTTTCCATGGCCGTGCATTGCTCGGGAGACAGGACCGCAAAAAATAGGACAAGTAATTTTACGGGATGCATCTTGTGTGCACAGTCCATGATTGCGGAAGGCCCACGGATCACACTCCTCAAGCCGTCCGTGCTGTAATCACGGACTATAAACATGGCTACGGTTGTGTGCATGAGGCCTTATTGTAACGACCCGCAGAAAACAGTTACTAAGTTATTTAAACCACACGGTAAACTGTGTAAATTTAGGACGAGAAAAAGAGTGGCAGTTTTTTTTATCAATTACACCCAAAAAAAAGGTAATAAAAGTTATATGTACCCAAAATGGTGCCATTAAAAAAAACTACAACTCATCCGACGACTTGCAGCAAAATTGTGACAAAGCTGCTTTGTACAACAACCTTTGGTACAAATATGTGAAGAACCTGCAAAAGAACCTGCACACAAGGTAATGTGGTTATGTGTGCAGGACCTTAACACATATCGTTGTGACCATGTTAATGTTGAAGGACCTACATACATAAGGTCATATGACCATATGTGTGCAGGTCTTGAAACCAGAGGGAAGAACAGAAAAGCTCTATAGAAAGAGCGTGAACTGCTATGCAAGTGCCTGGGTCAACATATTTCAAAAGTGAATTTAGGGGTGCTTGTCTGAGGTCGGTATTCGGTTAGGGGGTCGCATGTCTGTATTAGTTTAGCAGGTCTGGTCTGTAGTTTGGAGATTCTGGTCTTGTGTCTGTATTTAGTGGGTTCTGGTCAGGGGCCTGTATTAGGTTAGGGAGTCTTAGGTCTGTATTGGTTTAGGACAAATGAACACAAAAAGCGCTGCATAGTGCAGTAAAAAAAAGAGAAGGGTAAGAAAATTTACTGGGCGGACAGAGCCGGATTCAGAAGGCAAAACAGCAGGCACAACCCTGGTATGCGTGTATAGGAATATTCTCGGCCCTCCGATCAGCGTGGTTACTGCTCTGCCTGCAGACCTCAATCCCGAGCTCTTTAACAATATAATACCAAGCAACAGGAAAAATGTAGGATCCATCGGGCACCACCAAAATTAGAAGGACTGGAGTAAATACTAGAAAGGATGAATGTACAACACCTTTCAAGGTAGGTCCAACCAAACTTGAAATGCGTTGCACGTTCATTATTTACTCCAGTCCTTCTCATTTAGGTGGCGCACGATGGATCCTGCATTTTTCTTTTTGCTTGGCGTATTAGTTTAAGGGTTCTGGTCTGGGGTCTGTATTCGTTTTTTTTAAACAGTTTTATTTAAAATTGTTATAAACATAACCAAATAAAACAACCTAAGAAACTGCGCGCATGAAGAGAGAGAGAAAAAGAAAGAAAGCGAAAAAGAGAGAAAGCGAAAGAAAGCGAGAGAAAGGAAAGAAAAAAGAAAGAAAGAGAGAGAAAAGAAAGAGAGAAAGAAAGAAAAAGAAACAAAGGGAGAAAAAGCGAGAAAGAAAGAGCGAGAAAGAAAGAGAAAAAGAAAGAGAGAGAAAGAAAAAGAAAGAGAAAGAAAAAGAAAGAGAGAGAAAAGAAAGAAAAACAAAGAAACAAAGGGAGAAAAAGAGAAAGAAAGAGCGAGAAAGAAAGAGCGAGAGAAAAAGAAAGAGGGGGCGTGGCTAGCGGGCAAGATGGCCGGACGTGTTTGAGCTGCTCTCCAGGGGACCGCTGCATATCCTCTTAAAATCCTGAGTTGACGGCATGCTCTGGTGATCGGCAGCGACCGGACCTGAACCACCATACCCCTGACTACTCCCGGACCAACTCAGCAACGTCTGCCTCCTCCGAGAGCCGAGGCAACACCGAGTGCGAGGAGAGCCGCATCTAACTGCGGCCTAGCTGTCCTCCCTGACCGCCGACCGCAGTAAGTCACTCCTGCAGTGCGCACAGCCCATCCTGCATGACTATACCGGCGGGTGCCCGGAGCAGCTGACATACCTGGGTGGATATCGCTGTCGGAGCAGGTACGGCATATTAACCCTTGCGGGCACTACTTTTGATAACGGCCCCGAGACCTGCACAACACAGCCGAGCCTTTTGAGTGAGACGCAGAGGGGTGAGAGAGGAGCCCAGACTCCTGTACAGCACCGTGAATGGACCCAGCATACACCCTCCTTAGCTACAAATACTCTGCGGGACCCGTCAGGGTTGCTATAAAGGGAGAATATACCAAGCCGCCCAGAAATCCCGCCATTACTCTCAGGACCATCCTACATTCTCAGGGGCAATCACCCTCAGTTGCACACTTCCCCTGCAATCGAGGGCCTCATCCCCTGCTACTTTTGGATCACCTTGATATCTCGCATAGAAGACCTGCACAAATCTAAACTTCAGCCCACACGCTCCACACAGGGCAGGACGAGACGGCGACTCCCAAAGGGATAACACTGAACCCGAGACGGATCCTGAACCCACTTTGCGCCAGGTTTCTGCTCAATTGTTGGCGGCCATTAATATCTGTAAAACGTCATTGACAGGCAATAAAGATAGATGTCACCTTATTGCGTCAAGACATTCAAAACCTGAGAGGACGCATCGGTGAAATGGAAGACAGAGTCTCCCGGACAGAAGATAAACTCCGTCCATTGCTATCCACACTTTCCTCCACCTCCCGCAAGTTGGAAGCTAATCACTCCAAAATGGATGATCTGGAAAATAGAATGCGACGTAATAATCTACGTATTATTGGTCTCCCTGAAAAAACAGGCTCCTGAAACCTTTGCTGAAACGTGGCTTAAAGCTACATTGGGAGACACTTCCTTTTCGTCATGCTTTATCGTTGAAAGAGCACACAGAGTCCCGATTTCTCGGCTGAATTACAGAAACAACGGGCCACCTTTATCGAGGTAAAGAAGAAATTTCGAGACCGTGGCATTCCCTACTCGATGTCCTATCCAGCTAGTCTCCGAATTGTGGCGGATGGGAAAGTGATCTTCCTGCATACTCCGGGAGAGGCGACTGAATGGCTCCAGATGCATCCACCTCAACCTTGATTTGGACGCTGGGTGATGTAATACATATATAAGGATATTGTGGGGATGTCTAGTTTTCCATTCAGTGTTGATTCCCCTCTCATGTTAAGAGCGAGTGAATATAGGAGAAATACATCCACATAGTTAGATAGGAGTTACATAATTCCACTTTACTGTAACATACTCACGCCTTTATACACACCATATGTCATACTGGATATATAGCCTGTGGGTTGGTATTTAACACTTTGGTATTAAGGTTCTTGGTTGCTCTCATCGAACATGCTTGTCACATGTCTGAAACTGTGGTCAGGCATTCCCCATTTATTTCACATTTAACCCTAATGTTACATCTCCATAGGGTCATTTTGTTTTTGTTCTTCAGTGATACCCTGATCTGGTATTATGTTCAAATGTTAATAGCCTATGTCGCAAGTCCTTTCCATAATTTTGGTGGCCAGTTCTCTGCCTACTATATATGCATTTACTGTTTTTATAACAAAGGTATTTATTGTGTTTTATATATAACATATAGACATAAACATCTCGTCTAATAAGGCATCAAATAAGATACATTGATATACATCAAGAACCATCCTAGTTCCAAATTGCATAGTGGAAGAGATAAATTATAATATGCATGCATTAACTATATTTTGCAGTTGCTTCATGTGATCTTAATTCTAGGACGGTACTGTGTCAACCTCTGGATAAGGGAGAAATAACCAGTCAACTTAACAAAAACATTGCACACACAACTGGCATCTGGTATAAAAAGGTCTATTTAGTACTGTACACTGTTGTTACTCAGTGCCCATGATTTCCACTTCTCCTCCACTCTCTTCCCAAATACACTGAATGAAAGAGTCTTCTCACAGTTATACGTGTTGTTAAGAAGGGCAATTACTTCAGATATATGTGGATTTGTCTGGGTTTTCCAATATCTCGTAAGAACTAGTTTGGCTGACAGCAATATATGGCCTATCAAGGCTCTTTGGCTCAAAGGGATCATGCGTATGTTCAGAAATAGTAATGCTAGTGTAGGTGATGGCACTAGCAAAATTCCTGTTATTTCCGATATGAGATCATAAACCTTGACCCAATAGGCCTTAGCAAGAGGACATGACCATAGCGTGTGTAGCAGAGAGCCCACCTGGCCGCAGCTTCGCCAGCATAGAGCTGTGGTGTTAGGGAATATTCTACATAGTCTGTCTGGAGTATAATACCACCTTAGGAGAGTTTTCATGGCAGCTTCATAATGTGAGGTACATTTAAAATTTTCTGCAGTGTAAGTAGTCGCTTTGCACTATGTTGTTTCTGTAAATGATTGTCCCAGATCTTTCTCCCATGCTAATATGCATGGGGACTTAACAAAGTCTGATTTCTCTCCAATCAGGTCATAGATAGGCCTCAGTGTTTTAAAGGCTACGGACGGTATTTGAAATATTGAGATGAGATCCCAGTTTAGACTAATAGGTGAAATCTGCAGGCTGTCTAGGAAGTGCTTAACTCTCAGGTACGTGAAGCATTCTGTCTTAGGGATATGGAATACATTGGACAGATCAGGGAAGGTTAATAGTTGCCCTTTGTCATATAACTGTGACACCAATTTAAGAGTACCCTGTTTCCATCTATGTAGGTCTAGATCTCTCACTATAAGCTCCAAGGCTTCCAGAGGAGCTAACGATGTTAGTGTGGAAGCTTGGTTACTCGAGGAAGCGTGAAGTTGGCACCATAGATCTATCCAATTGCGCATAGTAGGATGTAAATTCTCTGGAGGCGGAAGCCCCCATAATGAGCTAATGAGAAGTGCTTTCAAGTTATGTTTGGGAGCAAGAGATGATTCGATGTGAACCCAATTCTTCCCTACATCCATCATCCACCAGTGTTTTAAGGTAGATATATGTGTAGCAGTATAGTAATCTTTAAGTATCGGGAGGCCCAAACCTCCTTTTCCCCTCTGTCTAGATAATGTTGACCTCGCGACCCTCGGTGGTTTGTCTTGCCAACATAGATTGGACACTTTTAAAGAAGGTGTTTGGCAGTTTTACTGGAAGGGTTTTATAGATGTATAGCAATTTAGGAAGAGACATCATCTTGAAAGGCGCGATGCGTCCAATCCACGAAACCTCCTGTGCCTTTTAGACTTTAAGTTCCCCCTCTAGAGCTTGTAGGAGCGGCAGGTAATTGTGTTTATAAATCAATGATATGGATTTAGTAATTGTAGTCCCCAAATATTTGATGCCGGTCTCTTGCCAATCCAGGGGGTATAGGGTCTTAAGAGAGGCCAGATCGGTGCTAAGGAGTCTAATCGGGAGAGCTTGCGATTTTTTCTCATTTATTTTGTAATTAGATAACTCTCCATACCTTCGTATGACCTCAAAAGCTGTTGCCAACGATCTGCTGGGGTCAGTAATAGATAGGAGTATGTCATCCGCATATAATGAAATTAGATGAGACTTCCCCCCTATAGTAATACCTTGTAGGTCTTTGTTATTCCGGAGGGCCTGGGCTAAGGGTTCTATGGATAAAACAAAAATCAGGGGTGACAGGGGGCAGCCTTGTCTGGTACCATTTTTAATGGAGAAACTGTCTGATATAACCCCATTGGTAGATACTCTGGCAGATGGGGTTGTGTATAGATTGAGAATTGCTGTAAGAATGTTTCCTGCAAAGCCCATCTTTTCCAACACTTCAAAACACAAATCTCCAATTTATGCGGTCAAACGCCTTTTCAGCGTCTAGCGTGACCAACACGGACGGTATCATTTTCTTGGCAGCATAATCCACTAGATTTAGTACCCTTCTAGTATTGTCAGAGGCCTGCTTTTGCCTCACCAATCCCACCTGGTCAGGATGAATTAGAGTTGGAAGAATAGGTGCTAGTCTATTCGCTAGGAGTTTCGCATATATTTTCAGCTCCGAATTCAAGAGGGAGATGGGTCTAACATTTTGGGGGGTATCCGGAGATTTGTCTGGTTTTGGAATGGTGATGACTAGTGCCGAGAGCATTTGGAAAGGGAATAAGTTGCATAGCTCTTTGGAAAATTCTGGTTAGATGGGGAAGCAAAATTGTGTTATAAATTTTAAAGTAGTCATTTGAGAGGCCATCTGGCCCAGGCGCTTTCCCATTTGGTAGGGAGGTAATAATATCAGCTATCTCTTGAGCGGAGATGGGCTTGTTAAGAGCCGTTAATTGCTCGGATATAAGAGAAGGTAAAGAGATGTGTTCCATGAAAGCGTTAAAAAGAGTCGGAAAATTTTGAGTCTGGGAGGAGTTGTCTTCTAGATTGTATAGGCCTGTGTAATAATCTTTAAATTTATTTGCTATCGCTCGCGGATCTAAAATTTTTGCGGACGAGGAGGGATCTTTCAGATAGGGGAGTCTAGCTTTGCTATGTTGCACTTTAAGCCTATGAGCTAAGAGCTTACCCGCTTTGTTATTTTGGGAATAAAATGTGGCTTTGGTTTTTTTAATGCTTTCTTGTAGTCGAGTATCAGATGGCCTTTCAAGCGGTTCCTCAAAGTAGTTAGAGCTAAGGATTGGGTTTGGGTGGGTTTAGTTTTATTTAGAGCTTCTAGAGTTTGAATCTCTGCGAGTGTCTCAGATATTTTTTTTTCCCTCTGTTTTCTATCTCTGTGACTTATTCTAATCAGAACCCCCCTCAGAACTGCCTTATGTGCATTCCACATGATATATGGATCCTCTACTGATGACGCATTGAAATGGAAATATTCGTTCAATTCCCTCGCAATCACTTTCTTATAAATGGAGGGCCCCAAGATGTAAGTGTTGTTTCTCCAAAGCCTATTAGTGTCTCCATTGAATTGCTCTTCAATAGTGAGAGTAATAGCCCCATGATCCGACCATTTAATAAGTTCAATTGTGGACGTTTTAGCTTGAAATAGAAGGTGTCTGTCTAACAGAAACATGTCAATGCGGGAATACGAGCGGTGTACATCAGAAAAGAAAGTGTAGTCTCTCTCTGACCCATGTTGGGCTCTCCAGACATCATACCACTCCTCCTTATGAATGAAAGCGGAGAGGGTAGCAGAACGTGACCTGTTCACGTTAGTGGTATCTAATTGGTCATCTACAATATTATTAAAATCCCCGCTGAGTAATAGTTTCCCCTGTTTTACCTTGGCTAAGATCTTAGAAATTTTATGGAGGAATCTCCCTGATCCAGAATTCGGGGCATATAGATTTACTATTGTGTACTTAACATTATTCAGAGAGCAGACTAGGATCAGAAACCTTCCATTGGTGTCAACCGTTTCGGAGATCCTTTGAAACGCTATGGAGTTACAAATAGCAATCATCACCCCCCTTCTCTTACGGGTGTCGTGGGCTTGGTAGATATTGGGAAATAGGCGGTGTTTTAATCTATGGGCGTCCTTCCCAATAATATGCGTTTCCTGGGCGCAAAGCACATCAGAGTGCAGGGCCAGCGCTTCTTTCCAAAGGAAAGCGCGTTTTTGCGGACAATTCAGTCCTTTTACATTTAGTGAGGTAAAGTGTAATACCATAATGACTTAAATATGAAAGCAATACACCATTTACACAATATGTGAGCATATAACCTGGGAGCAAACAGCAAAATAAGGAACAAAAGAACAAAAACATATCAAACAGTAGACAAGCAGTTACAGTAAAGAAATTGCACATGTGTGAATTATCCAACACCATTGTGTTGGTTTACCAGTGGGGTGAAAGTCCGGTCTGAAGCCGACTTAAATCTGAACGTGTCCGATGGAGCACATCGAAACGCATAGCCTTCAGGGTCTTGTTTTTTTCCTGGAGGGTGCCATCATCCATTCCTTCTGTAAATGTTGGGGCGGTGTGTCATCTTGGGTTTGTATATCCACTCGTATACTCCATTGACTCAGCAATTGCTTCCCTTCCTCCACTGACTTTATAACATGAGTGATGCCTTCTCTATTGATAAGGATTTTTACCGGGAAGCCCCATCTGTATAGTATCTTCGCATTCCTCAACGCCAGCGTTATCGGAGTAAGCAGTCTGCGCTGCCTTAGTGTAACTGCTGAGAGGTCGGTAAATAATTTCACAGTGCGGAATGGGTCTGGTAACACTTTGCATCGACGTGCCCCCTCCATCAGTTGTTCCTTGATGTGAAAGAAGCGGAGTCTAGCAATAACATCTCTCGGGATATTCTCTGCTAGGTGTTTTGGCTTCGGGAGCCTATGGGCTCTGTCGATAGTTAAATCAGTGGAAGTGCAAGATAGAATGGAGGGACTTGATAAGATCTTTGAGATATTGTGATAAGTCCCCTTGCGTAACAGACTCAGGGATCCCCCTAAATTTCACATTGTTGCGACGGGATCTGTCTTCAATATCGGCCATTTTCGCTTTGAGTTCCTCAAAATCAGCCAACGCATTATGTGCGTCAATGACGCGGTTATGTGAAGAGGCATAATCCCCCATCTTTGTCTCAATATGTTGTACCCGATCTTCCAGATCACGAACGGAGGTCTGCAGCGGTAGTAATAGCTGAGTAAAGCCTGAGTGTATGGAGTTTCTGAGAATAAGAAGCATTTCTTTTAGTGTGTGAGCTGATGCAGGGGAGTCAGAGGTGTGTACAGTATCAAACAAGTCAGTGCCCTCGTTATGCAAGTCAGGCATTTGGTCTGAGGGATGAACCTCACTCACCCTTGTAACAGCGGTTACCATCTCCCGCAAGGTCTGGGTGGTAGGACTGCCAGAGGGAGATCTCGGCGCTGTTCTCATGCGGTCTGGGGAGGATTCCGCCATCTTGGTCTCCTCATCTCTGATTCGCGCCTTTTCACTCCGTCCCGTTGGTGCGTTCTGGGGACTCTTTGCACTACATGAGGCATCGGTTTCAGAATATATCTGTGCCGCATCTGGTTCCGGCGGGTTCTCCACAGATTCCTCTCTAGTCCCATGTGAGCGGGGTTCAGAACGCGCCTCTCCGCCATCTCTGCTGCGGTCCCATTCAAAATAGGATTCCAGGCTGACTCCCGTCGCCTTCAACGATTTTTTTCCCCTCACCATGGTGTAAGGTAAGTGGGTTAGGTGTTTTGACCCGATGATGGAAAAGTTTAGGGCTGTATGTCGCTTATTCGTCGCTATGTGCCGGAGCTCGGTGATTATGCTGCCATCTCCGCCGGCTGCCAAGCCACGCCCCGCACTTACTGTTTTTATCGCTGGTCATGGCTCAAACTTTAAAATGTGTATCATGGAATGTGCGT
Source organism: Rhinoderma darwinii (assembly GCF_050947455.1). Taxonomy (NCBI): domain Eukaryota; kingdom Metazoa; phylum Chordata; class Amphibia; order Anura; family Rhinodermatidae; genus Rhinoderma; species Rhinoderma darwinii. The sequence continues at coordinate 237,703,605 of NC_134687.1, read as the reverse complement.
GGTTTGGGCACCTCCCATAAGCGTGCATCTGTATTCTCTCATCTGAGACACTCCAGTCCCCATGTCATTGGTCTGCAGGAGACCCACCTCACCTCTGACAAATCAGAATATCAAAAAAAAAAAAAACCTGGATTCAATGGTCCTGCCACTCATACCATACCTCTTACTCCAGAGGGGTATCTGTCCTTATTCATAGATCCTTAAGATGGAATCCCATTCAAACCCGTAGAGACCCCGAGGGACGATTTGTTTTTGTATATGCGGAAATAGATACCAGGCCCTATGTACTTCTATGTCTTTATAATCCCCCGCAAGCTAACCTATATGTAATCCAGGCAGCTATTACCTTTGCGCATCAATTTCCGACCTCCTTTATAGTGTGTATGGGTGATTTCAATCAGGTTATGCACTCATCTCTAGATCGATTTGGGGCCTCCATATCCCCGTCTACCTCAGCTCCTACTCCTTTATGTCGACTGATGGATAGTGTGGGGTGGATAGACCTTTGGAGAACTCACCACCAGGGCGAGGTGGAATACACCTGTCACTCGACAGGGTGACACACACTGTCCAGGATAGATTACTGTTTTGGGTCCCCAAATGTTTCTATTTATGTCTCTCAGATTACACATGACCTTAGAGGTGTATCTGACCATAGCCCAATATTGCTCCAATTGACATTTCCAGGCAGGGGTGTGTTGACCAACTGGAAATTTCATCCCTTTTGGCTGAAGTTAATTGGTTCGTCTGATCGTATTCCAGATCAGATTGTTCAATTTTTACAAATCAATGACTCGTCCATATCACACAACTTACGCTGAGACTCGTTCAAGGCATACCTCAGGGGTTGTTTGAGATCATCCGTGTCATATGTTAAGAAAACCTCGGCACGGGTGGAGAGGGAGTTGGAGGAACAGGTTTCAGCAGCAGAGGCACAGTATGTCGCAGACCCCACTGATATCCACAGAACGGTCTGGTTAAGCTTGACTCAATTATACAAACGGCAGATTCATCTTAAGTCCAAACGCAAACTATTTTTCACCAGACAATATTATTTTGAAATGGGGAACCAATCTAGTCAATTATTGGCCCATCTTATAAAACAAGCTAATGATACTAGCTCGGTGTTGGGGATTAGAGACTCTGATGGAACAGTCATCACTGAAGCTGGGCGTATTACATCTAGATTTAGGGAATACTATACTGAATTATACAACTCCTCCACCTCTCACTCTATGACTGATAGTTTAGAATATTTAAGTGATCTCACATTCCCCACTCTATCGCCTGACCAGCAGTCTATGTTAGATGCCCCCTTTACACTAGAGGAATTACAAGAAGCTATCCGTGATATGGCTCTTAATAAATCCCCTGGCCCGGATGGCCTCCCAATTGAAATCTACATCAAATACATAGATAACATAGCCCCACTTCTTCTAGACATTCTTAACTAGGCGGCCCACTTACACACTCTCCCTCCCACGTTTTATGATGCTACCATTATTGTTCTCCTAAAACCCGGTAAGGAGCCTCTTGATTGTGGTTCATATCGACCCATATCGTTAGTCAATGTAGACTATAAAATACTGACAAAATTATTAGCTAAAAGACTGAACGAGGTCATCCTTTCCATCATACACGCAGATCAAACTGGATTTATGCCAGGGAAATCTACCAGTATCAATATTAGGAAGGTGCAGACCATCGCACAATTAGGCAGGGCACATGATATGCAATGGGCAATTGCCTCTCTGGACACCATGAAGGCTTTTGACTCGGTAGAGTGGCCGTTTTTGTGGGCCTGTTTGGAACGGTTTGGCTTTGGTCCTCAATTTTGTCAATGGATCAGGTTAATATATAAATCCCCTAAGGCTAACGTGGTGGTTAATAATACTCCTCTCCCGTTCTCACTTTTCAGGGGTACCCGGCAGGGTTGTACCTTATCACCCGCCCTGTTTGCTATTGCCATAGAAGCACTGGCGATCCGGCTTAGAGCCTCCCCAGACCTTACTGGTATACAATGGTAGGGCAGAACTTCTGTAGTAGGCCTTTACGCAGATGACATGGTCCTTTTTTTTGGATAACCCAAACTCCTCGTTTCATGTGGCGGCAAGGTTATTAGATGAATTTTCAAAGTACTCAGGACTGAAAGTTAATTGGCAGAAGTCGGCCATTTTATATACAGCTAAACACCCAACTCCAGACCCGTCTATGTCACAATATGGCCTTGAAACCGTCTCTAGCTTTAAATATCTAGGCGTGACTATAGTTCAAGATCATGGCCAGACTCGAGATACGTCCTTAGCCCCACTACTGACTAAGGTGGGAGACAGATTTAGGACTTGCTGCACTTGTATTACCTGGCGGGGCAGCTCCGCAATATCCGAGATTGGGTGCGGGATTCACCTCTGTCTGACACAGATTATTACTTAGCCTCCATGGTGACAGGACAAAATCTGATTCCTTTTCATATATAGAAAACGTACGTAATAATCCTGTAATTCACTATTTGATCAGCAATTGGCTAATATGGTATCGCTATAAATGTGACTGTTTTCTACTGGTAATATATACTGTCACTATTGATATTGTCATGCCCTATCCAATAAAGAGAGAGCGCGCGAGAGAGAGAGAGAGCGCGCGAGAGAGAGAGAGAGCGCGCGAGAGAGAGAGAGAGCGCGCGAGAGAGAGAGAGAGCGCGCGAGAGAGAGAGAGAGCGCGAGAGAGAGAGAGAGAGAGCGCGAGAGAGAGAGAGAGCGCGCGAGAGAGAGAGAGCGCGCGAGAGAGAGAGAGCGCGCGAGAGAGAGAGAGCGCGCGAGAGAGAGAGAGCGCGCGAGAGAGAGAGAGCGCGCGAGAGAGAGAGAGCGCGAGAGAGAGAGAGCGCGAGAGAGCGCGAGAGAGCGAGAGAGAGCGCGAGAGAGAGCGAGAGAGCGAGAGCGCGAAAGAGAGCGCGAAAGAGAGCGCGAGAGAGAGAGCGCGAGAGAGAGAGCGCGAGAGAGAGAGCGCGAGAGAGAGAGCGCGAGAGAGAGAGCGCGAGAGAGAGAGCGCGAGAGAGAGAGCGCGAGAGAGAGAGCGCGAGAGAGAGAGCGCGAGAGAGAGAGCGCGAGAGAGAGAGCGCGAGAGAGAGAGCGCGAGAGAGAGAGCGCGAGAGAGAGAGCGCGAGAGAGAGAGCGCGAGAGAGAGAGCGCGAGAGAGAGAGCGCGAGAGAGAGAGCGCGAGAGAGAGAGCGCGAGAGAGAGAGCGCGAGAGAGAGAGCGCGAGAGAGAGAGCGCGAGAGAGAGAGCGCGAGAGAGAGAGCGCGAGAGAGAGAGCGCGAGAGAGAGAGCGCGAGAGAGAGAGCGCGAGAGAGAGAGCGCGAGAGAGAGAGCGCGAGAGAGAGAGCGCGAGAGAGAGAGCGCGAGAGAGAGAGCGCGAGAGAGAGAGCGCGAGAGAGAGAGCGCGAGAGAGAGAGCGCGAGAGAGAGAGCGCGAGAGAGAGAGCGCGAGAGAGAGAGCGCGAGAGAGAGAGCGCGAGAGAGAGAGCGCGAGAGAGAGAGCGCGAGGGAGCGCGAGAGGGAGCGCGAGAGGGAGCGCGAGAGGGAGCGCGAGAGGGAGCGCGAGAGGGAGCGCGAGAGGGAGCGCGAGAGAGAGCGCGAGAGAGAGCGCGAGAGAGAGAGCGCGAGAGAGAGCGCGAGAGAGAGCGCGAGAGAGAGAGCGCGAGAGAGAGCGCGAGAGAGAGCGCGAGAGAGAGCGCGAGAGAGAGAGCGCGAGAGAGAGAGCGCGAGAGAGAGAGCGCGAGAGAGAGAGCGCGAGAGAGAGAGCGCGAGAGAGAGAGCGCGAGAGAGAGAGCGCGAGAGAGAGCGCGAGAGAGAGCGCGAGAGAGAGCGCGAGAGAGAGCGAGAGAGAGAGCGAGAGAGAAAGCGAGAGAGAAAGCGAGAGAGAAAGCGAGAGAGAAAGCGAGAGAGAAAGCGAGAGAGAAAGCGAGAGAGAAAGCGAGAGAGAAAGCGAGAGAGAAAGCGAGAGAGAAAGCGAGAGAGAAAGCGAGAGAGAAAGCGAGAGAGAAAGCGAGAGAGAAAGAGAGAGAGAAAGAGAGAGAAAGCGAGAGAGAAAGCGAGAGAGAAAGAGAGAGAGAAAGAGAGAGAGAAAGAGAGAGAGAAAGCGAGAGAGAAAGCGAGAGAGAAAGCGAGAGAGAAAGCGAGAGAGAAAGAGAGAGAGAAAGAGAGAGAGAAAGAGAGAGAGAAAGAGAGAGAGAAAGAGAGAGAGAAAGAGAGAGAGAAAGAGAGAGAGAGAAAGAGAGAGAGAAAGAGAGAGAGAAAGAGAGAGAGAAAGAGAGAGAGAAAGAGAGAGAGAAAGAGAGAGAGAGAAAGAGAGAGAGAAAGAGAGAGAGAAAGAGAGAGAGAAAGAGAGAGAGAAAGAGAGAGAGAAAGAGAAAAGGAAAGAGAGAGAAAGAAAGAGAAAGACAGAAAGAAAGAGAGAGAAAGAAAGAAAGAAAGAAAGAAAGAAAGAGAAAGAAAGAGAGAGAGAGAGAGAGAAAGACACAGACGCTGCTGCCTATAAAAAGGCTATGAAGAGGGGAGGTGGGAGAAGGAGAGAAAGACACGACACACTGTCCATACAAGTCTCTGGAGAGGGGAAGGGAGCTGGAGCAAGAGAGACACGGTCTGCTAGTAAGTGTTGGATTCTCAGCTACACTGCTGTCACTGGCGTAGCTATAGGGGTCGCAGCGGTCGCAATTGCGACCGGGCCCCGAAGCCAGGGGCGCCCACGGCCCCCCGCACCACATCAATAAAAAGTTACTATAGTAACTCGGGCCGCGGGCCCCTGTTACTATAGTAACATACTTTACTTACCTTCCTGGTTCCGGATCGCAGCGGAGGTCCTGACGTCAAGCGCTGTGCGCAGCGCATGACGTCACAGCGCTATGCCGCCGCGCACAGCATCGAGACTACAGAACTCCCGCCGCGGCCGAAGAGGAAGGTAAGGTTAGCCCTGACTGGCGGGGTCTGACTCCCGGGATCCGCCAATCAGCTGTTTTGAAGGGGCCGCAGCACTCGTACGAGAGCTGCTCCCCTTCATTCCTGTCACTTCATTCCGGTCACACTGTGAATCGGTGTCGGCGATTCACAGTGTGAGCGAGTAGTGAAATGAAGGGGAAGCAGCTCTCGTACGAGTGCTGCGGCCCCTTCAAAACAGCTGATTTGCGGGTCCCGGGCGACACATCAGCTATTGATGGCCTATTCTGTGGATAGGCCATCAATGTTTAGGGACTACACAACCCCTAAGCCTACGATGTATCAGGCTTAGGGGGCCCATGAGACAGGATCACAGATTGTGTGATCCTGTCTGCTGGGCCCTGTATCTAAGCCAATCACATGGTAGGCTTAGATACATGGCCCATGCGTGATCCTGTCTGCTGGGCCCTGTATCTAAGCCTACCACACTGTAGGTTTAGATACAGGGCCCCAGCACACACTAATCTTATACTGTATAAGATTACTGTCTGCTGGACCCTGTATCTAAGCCTACCTTGTGGTAGGCTTAGATACAGGGTCCCACAGACAGTATCACACATGGGCCCTGTATCTAAGCCTTAGGGTATGTGCACAGACACTAATTACGTCCGTAATTGACGGACGTATTTCGGCCGCAAGTACCGGACCGAACACAGTGCAGGGAGCCGGGCTCCTAGCATTATAGTTATGTACGATGCTAGGAGTCCCTGGCTCGCTGTAGGACAACTGTCCCATACTGTAAACATGTTTTCAGTACGGGACAGTTGTCCTGCAGCGAGGCAGGGACTCCTAGCGTCGTACATAAGTATGATGCTAGGAGCCCGGCTCCCTGCACTGTGTTTGGTCCAGTACTTGCGGCCGAAATACGTCCGTCAATTACGGACGTAATTAGTGTGTGTGCACATACCCTACCACATGTGTTACTAATCATTTTTTGTGTGTTTTCTTACAGGTTCGGTCGTTGGACACGTCGGATTCCAGGACTACTTCGATGACAGCTTTTTTTTTTATTAATAAAATGGTTAATGAGGGCTGTGTGGGTTTTTTTTTTATTTCAATAAAATATTTTTTCTATGTCTTTGTGGTTTTTTTTTTAAACTATATTACTACCGCCTTAGTAATGGCCGCCGGCTGATTGACAGCATCCATTGCTAAGGCGGGGCTTAGTGTTAGCAGGTACAGAGGCTAACACTAACCCCCATTATTACCCCGTTACCCACCACCACCAGGGGTGCTGGGAAGAGCCGGGTACCATCCAGTACTTGACCATCTGTAGTGATGGTTGGCCACTGGGGTGGCCGCAGGCTGGTATTATCAGGAGGGGAAAGGTCAAAAACAGTGGCCCTTCCCATTCTGGTAATGCTGCCTGCTGCTGCTTTATTGTATCTGGCTGGTTATGAAAATGGGGGGGACCCCACGTCATTTAAAAAAAAATAAAATAAAAAATAATTGGAAAGAACGATGTCGGGTCCCCCCCAATTTTCATAACCAGCCAGATACAACACAGCAGCAGCAGGCAGTATTACAAGGGTGGGAGGGCCACTGTTTTTGGCCTTCCCCAGCCTAATACTACCAGCCTGCGGCCACCCCGGTGCCTGCCCGTCACTACAGATGGTCGGGTACTGGTTTGTACCCGGCTCTTCCCAGTACCCCTGGTGGCGGTGGGTACCGGGGTGATAATGGGGTTTAGTGTTGGCCTCTGCACCGGCTAACATTAAGCCTCGCCTTAGTAATGGAGGTTGTCAATCAGCCAGCGGCCATTACTAAGGCGGTAGTAATAAAGTTTAAAAAGATACAAGCACATAGAAAAAATATTTTATTGAAATAAAAAAACACAACCCTCATTAACCATTTTATTGAGAATAAAAAAAACGCCGTCATTGAAGTCCTCAAATCCGAAGTCCAACAACCGAACCTGTAAAAAAAACACAAACACACAAAAATAATCAGTAACACATAAAGAAGCAAAATTATTATTCTTGCCTATCCTGGGTCCAGCGCTGGAGACGCAATGTCAGCGAGCTGGGCCCTGTATCTAATCCTATCATGTGTGATACAGTCTGCTGAGCTGTGTATCTAATCCTATCATGTGTGATACTGTCTGCTGAGCCACTGTATCTAATCCTATCATGTGTGATACTGTCTGCTGAGCCACTGTATCTAATCCTATCATGTGTGATACTGCCTTCTGAGCCACTGTATCTAATCCTATCATGTGTGGTACTGTCTGCTGAGCCACTGTATCTAATCCTATCATGTGTGATACTGTCTGCTGGGCCACTGTATCTAATCCTATCATGTGTGATACTGTCTGCTGAGCTGTGTATCTAATCCTATCATGTGTGATACTGCCTTCTGAGCCACTGTATCTAATCCTATCATGTGCGATACTGTCTGCTCAGCCACTGTATCTAATCCTATCCATAGTTTATAGGGTCGTAGTGCTATAGATATGCTATGCTGTCTCATATACACACTTTTTTTGGGGGCGGACACATATGTATTGGGGCTATTTCCCGGACATTTTAAGCCCTGAGGGTATGTTCACACGGCAGCGTCCGTTACGGCTGAAATTACTGTGCTGTTTTCAGGAGAAAACAGCACCGTAATTTCAGCCGTAATGGCATGTGGAGGCGTCTTTTGCTGCGTCCATTACGGAAGTAACTGAAGCTGGTTTTCCATGGAGTCCATGGAAAACGGCTCCATTTACGTCTGGAGAAGTGACAGGCACTTTTTTACGCGCCGCCTTTTGACAGCGACGCGTAAACAAAAATGACCGTCGGCACAGAACATCGTAAGACCCATTCAAATGAATGGGCAGATGTTTGCCGACGCTTTTGAGCCGCATTTTCGGACGTAATTCAATGCTAAAACGCCCTAATTACATCCGTAAATAGTGTGTGTGAACCCAGCCTTAGTGACGCCCCCGGCTGCTAGTGCTGCATTGTTGGGTCACTTAGGAGACCCAGCGATGCAGCTGAAAGTGGACCGTCGGCCATGAGAAGTTTGCGGGGGGGGGGTGCCCAGTAAGAATTTTTGCATCGGGGCCCATGAGCCTCTAGCTACGCCCCTGACTGCTGTATAATGTCCTCCATGTTACTGCTGATCGATAAGTGGCCTCTTCCCATGTACAATAGAATAACACATAGTGAGGAAGCAGCAATCAAAAAGAAAAAGGTGGATTTATTCACCAAGTTTTCACAGCAACGTTTTACCCGCTCAATGAAGGCATTTTCAAGCTTGATATATATATTTTAGGGCTGGGCAATTAATCGAAAAAGATGAAACCGAAATCCAGCGCAGATCACAGACGTCATCTTGCGCACTTTTTTTTTCCCAGTTTTCAACTGCACCTGCATCCTCAGGACGCAGATGCAGTTGAATCCAACGGCACAGGAGGGGGCCGTGAGGCCCCTACTCCACCATTCACTACATATAGCCGGCCGCTCACGGCTCGGTGCAGACAGTCACCGTGAGCGGCTCGTCATAGACAGGAGCGAGGCAGTGACGTCATCGTGCCTGTCTGCATCGAGCCACACAGACCGGAAGAGCAGAGGGATCTCCTCTACTTCTCATTGGAACGGGGTTAGGGGAGTATGTATTTTATTATGTAATATTGGGGCTGTGTGTAGACAGCTTTATAGAGACAGCATTAACCCCTTAAGGACGCAGCCTTGTTTTGGCCTCAGAGCCCATTTTTCAAATCTGACATATTTCACTTTATGTGGTAATAACATCGGAATGCTTAAACCTATCCAAGCGATTCTGAGATGGTTTTCTCGTGACACATTGGGCTTCATGTTCGTGGTAAAATTTGATCGATATATTCAGTGTTTATTGGTGAAAAATTGCAAGATTTAGAAAAAATAGCATTTTTCAGAAATTAAATGCATCTGCTTGTAAAACAGACGTTATACCACCCAAAATAGTTACTAGTTCACATTTCCCATATGTCTACTTTAGATTGGCATCGTTTTTTGAACATTCTTTTATTTTTCTTGGACGTTACAAGTCTTAGAACATAAACAGCTATTTCTCATATTTTTAAGAAAATTTCAAAAGTCTTTATTTTAAGGTACCTCTTCAGTTCTGAAGTGGCTTTGAGGGGCCTATGTATTAGACACCCCCATAAAACACCCCATTTTAAAAACTAAACCCCTCAAAGTATTCAAAACAGCATTTAGAAAGTTGTTTTTTTTAACCCTTCAGGCATTTCACAGGAATTAAAGCAAAGTGGAGGTGAAATTTGCAAATTTCATTTTTCTTGCCGAATTTCAATTTTATTCAATTTTTTTTCTGTGACACAGAAGGTTTTACCAGAGAAATACTACTAAATATGCATTGTCCAGATTCTGTCGTTTTTAGAAATGTCCCACATGTGGCTCTACTGCGCTCGTGGAATAAAACACAAGCCCTAGAAGCAAAGAAGCACCTAGTGCATTTTGAGGCCTCTTTTTTATTAGAATATATTTTAGGCAGCATGCCAGGTATGAAGAGGTGTTGAGATGCCAAAACAGTAGGAATCCCCCAATAGTGACCCCATTTTGGAAACTGCACCCCTCAATGAATTAATTTATGGCTGTTACCATTTTGACAGCACAGTTTTTTCACAGAACCTATTTGAATTGGGCTGTGAAATTTAAAAAATGTAATTTTTTCCAATAAGATGTCATTTGTGATCAAAATTTCTTATTTTAACAGGGAACAAAATACCCCATTTTGTTGCCCAATTTGTCCTTATACCCCATTTGTCCAATACCCCATTTGTGGGGATAAACTGCCGTTTGGGCCCATGGGAGGGCTTAGAAGGAAAGGAGCGCTATGTGTTTGTTGGAGTCCAGATTTTGCTGGATTGGTTTTCGGGTGCCATGTCGCATTTGCAGAGCCCCAGAGGTATCAAAGCAATGGTAACCCACCAGAAGTCACCCCATTTTGGAAACTACACCCCTCAAGGAATTCATTTATGAGTAATGTGACCATTTAGACCCCATAGTTTCTTCACAGAACTTATTTGAATTGGGCTGGGAATTAAAAAAAAAATATCTTTTTTCCAATAATATGTCGTTTTAGCTCAAAAATTATTATTTTCTTTTTATTATACCCCAGTGATAAACTGCCGTTTGGGCCCATGGGAGGGCTCAGAACGAAAGGACCACCATTTGGCCTACTGGGGATTTTCTGGTGCGAAGTCATGTATGCAGAAGGCCCTGAGGTACCAGTAAAGTTGAAACCCGCAAGAAGTGACCCCATTTTAAAAACTACACCCTTAAGGCATTCATCTAGAGGTGTAGTGAACATTTTGATCGGAGACATACACCCCATAAACTGTAATGTGGGTTCTCCTGGGTATGGCAATACCCTACATGTGGCTGTTATCAGCTGCCTGGGCACACAGCAGGGCCCAGAAGGGAAAGACGAGGGGGGATAAGCTGTGCGGAGTACATCAGGGTAAGTAAAATTGGGGTAAATGATAAACCAAGGGATGTATGATAAATTTTAAAACACTCTTTCATACCTGCTCTGGTTTTTCGGGACACGTGTCACATTGATATATTGTGTCCTCCCTTATCCCCCTCTTATAGCAGACTTTGCACCTCTTTTGACTTTTTCCCTTCTTGTCAGTTTGGGGAACTTCTCCTGGAAAGTGTTGCCCTGGTACGATGTGCGTGGCCCCGCTTCCAGAAGTACTGGGTGCCCCCCCTTCTTGGTCCCTAAAGATTAGGTTCTTGATAATCACCTCTTGAAATTCCAGGAAAGTTCCCCTCTGGCCTGTACATCGACGTAGCACGTACACATTGTACAAAGCCATCGGTATGAGGTGCCCGGGCAGCTTCTTATACCACACCACATGGCACTGTAGGGCCTCAGGACTTGATCTGACAAGTCCACCCCTCCCATGTACCTATTCTAGTCCAGGATGCAGTCTGGTTTGGGGGTCTCTGTACTGGTACCTCGTACAGGTACATGGGTACTGGTGTGGCATCTCTCTTGTACTTGACACAATATGTTGCTGCTAGATTGTGCCCTGCTCTCACCCCTTCTGAGTGTTTGCCCAAGCAGAGTCTTAGGGAGGCCTCTCATATTTCTTCTAGCAGTGCCGCATGCCGCAGGACTTCTGGAAGCGAGGCACTTGAAGAGTGGGACTCTGGTATAAAAATTATCCAGGTAGAGGTGGTAACCCTGGTCCAGCAGTGGGTGCACCAAATCCCACAGTAAGTAATCCCAGTAATAACAGTGTATTAGAGCTGTCAGATACTCACTGACAGCAAGCATAGTGGGTCCTGACTTTGTCAGGACCCACTAGGCTTCCGTCGATGGCATAGCCGGACGCCATTGTTTGGTGTCCGGTTGCCATAGTTACAATCGCCGGCCGCTATCGTGCAGCAGGCCGGCGATTGTAGCTTAACCCCTAAAAAGCCGTGATCGCTATTGAACACGGCTTTTAAGGGGTTAGTCAGCCGGGACACAGCGATCGGTCCCCGCTGTAGAAGCTGCGGCAGCTGCTGTACGAGACAGCAGCTGTCACAGCTCCTGCATGTGTCAGGAGGACGGCCAAAATGGGCGCGAACGTATTGGTTAGCGCGACGGAATATTACATCGCTGAGCGCGAAGGGGTTAAACTGCGTGGGGGTAGCTGTAGGGTATTATACTGTGTGGAGGGCAGCCATGGGGGCAGTTATGGGGTAATATACTGTACATTAAACTGTGTGGAGGGCATATACTGTGTGGAGGGCAGTTAGAGGCATTACAGTGTGGGGCAGTGTCAGGGGATATATTATATACAGTAGTATACAGCAGGCTCAGGAGATATATATGTTAATTCAATTGCATAGCATGCAAATAGGGGGCGTCGCATGCAAAAAGGGTGTGGCCTAAATAATCGTAATCAGCCCTAATATATAATTATACAGTATGTGTGACATTATAGCAGTCAGGCTCCGCCCACTAGCTCAGACACCCCTGAGAATTAGAGACCAGCGGAGGGGATAACTGCTAAATATTGCAGAACACGAGTCATATAATAGCCAGAAATTGTGTTATTCCTCATGTACACACATGACAGCTTATTCTGAAAAGTCACCCGAACGGTTTATGTAAGCTTTAATCATGCACATGAAAGTGTATCACTTCAGACAGCAGTTCTTGGATGAATATCTTCAGTCATGGATCAACTTGGTCATATGGTGAATGAGTTTTTACTCCTTTACGTAAAATCTGATTATTTCTTACCTTACTGATATCTAGCATATCTGCGTAGCTAAGAAGAGCCACAGGAATATCAATCTCTTCATACTGGCTACGGTTACCTCCTGGAGGGACCTAAAACAAATATTAGAATATAAAAATTCAGATGCATAACATTAGCAATTACTTTTTCCCAGTTTAAAGGTCCCATTCACACTTGTGTTAAAATTTTGTACTGTAGCAAATTACCTGTCTCGGTAACGAGGCAAATTAAAGGCGATGTACACCACCTTTTTTTTTTTTAAATGTCTATCGGTGTATTTTGTTCAACTTTCTAAATACTTTATTAAAAAATATTTTCAACTTTGAGATAAAGCTGTATTCTATTCTGTATACGGAGCAGCTGCATCCTGCGCTGAAACCCGTATCCGTTAGGTCAGTGGCACTGACTGGTTCAGTGTAAGCGAGATCCGCATGTCTCCGATTACAGGTGGATACTGCGTGTCAATCACATCCAAGTTATAAACTTAGATGTGACCAGTAACCGCTCTATCCCTGCGTGTCAGACAAGCAGGACCCGCTGTCACTGAACCCGTCAGTGCCGCAGAAATGACGGATACAGGTTTCAGCGCTAGACACAGCTGCTCTGTATACAAGATACAAAGCAGATGTGCCTCAAAAAGAAAAAATAATTTTTCATTCAAAAGTATTTAGAAGGTTGCACCAAACACACCGCTATTGTTTCCGGTAAAATCATGCACACCCAGACTCAGTAAAGTCGGCGGTGTCCGTTGTGCCACAGAACCATTGCGTCCGTTATTCCCTTGTTCTGCTCCTTTGATGTAGCAGAACAACGGAATGTCACAACGCAGATGTTAACATAGCCTTAGATTCTTTGTTAAATTCATAAGATTGTAACAAGAATTAATATGGAAGAAGACGGAAAACACTTCTATGGATCACAGATATGGAAGTTGGAATAAGGAAATGAGGAGGGGGATTAGCAGTGCTCAATCCGGAAACTTATTTTCTAACCTCCCAATTGCACCACCTCAGAAGTTGGGCACTTTCTTTATATACGGATTCTGTTCATAAGATTTTAGCTTATTTGCTGAGTGACAGCAATTTATTGAAAGCCCTTGAAGCACAAAAAAGAAAAAAAAAAAAAAAAGAAAGAGAAATTAATCTGGCTGCGGGATATATGAAAAAAAAATACAAAAACATTACTCTCTTCCCCTTCCCGCCACAGCCATTTTTTTTATTTTTTTATTTTAGTTATTTACTCCCCACCTTCCAAAAGCCACAACTTTTTTATTTTTTCGTCAATAGAGCTGTATGACGGCTTATTTTTTGTGGAAGGAGTTGGATTTCCTGGCACCATTTACTTTACCATAAAATGTACTAGGAAAATGAAAAAAATAAATCTTTGTGGGGTGGAACGGGAAAACCACAGCAATTCCAGCATTGTTTTTTAGGTTTTGTACTGCATTCACTGTGTAATAAAAACAACATGTTAACTGTATTCTGTGTGTCTATACGATTATGGCGATATCAAATTCATAGTTATTTCAGGTTTTACTAATTTTACAAGGAAAAAAAAAACAAAACAAAAAAAAAACCCCTAAAAAAACTTATATTATTTTTAAAAAAATAAACAAAATGAATGGGACTTGAACCAACTATCATTGGATCGCTTGCCCGATATACTGCAATTCTAATGTATTGCAGTATATTGTGCATCTGATGGTCTAGTATTAAGGAGTACAAAGATGGTAGACATAGGGGCCTTTATTACACTCCCATGCCAACCATCGGCACCTTGCGATCGTGTTGCGGGGCAGCCGATGGGCTGATGAAGGGGGCCACCTCCCTCTTCCTAACGACTTACATGCTTTTGACCCCAATATCTAAGGGGGTTAAACAAGCGGAATTCCGCTCGATACAGTGAGGTGTCGGCTGTATTAAACAGCTGACACCTGCGTTGTATTATTGATTGCTCCCAACTCCCCAATGTTATAACAGCTCATTTATAAGGTTAACTGGACGATTAGCCTTAACCCCTTAGTGACCAGCCTATTTTAGGTCCTAATGACCAAGCTATTTTATTCGTTTTGCTATAGTCGCATTCAAAGAGCTATAACTTTTTTTTTTTTCGTCTACATAGCTGTATGAGGACTTGTTTTTTGCGGGATTAGTTGTACTTTTTAATAGCACCATTTTTGGGTACATATAATTTTTTTATTAACCTTTTTGGGGGGGATTATAAAAAAAAACTGAAATTCCACCATTGTTCTATGCGTTTTTAAATTGACGCCGTTCACTGTGCGGCGTAAATAACAAGTTACCTTTATTCTATGGGTCGGTACGATTACGGCGATACCACATATGTAGAGGTTTTTTATGTTTTACGCCTTTAGCACAATTTAAACACTTTTGAACTAAAATTATTTGTTTTTGCATCGTCGCTTTCCAAGAGCCGTAATTTTTTTATTTTTCCATCAATGTAGTGATTTCTTCGACTTGTTTTTTGCGGGACGAAACTTAGTTTTGATTGGTACTGTTTTGGGGTGCATGGGACTTATTGATTAATTTTTATTATGACTTTTCTGGGGGGCAATGGAAAAAAATTGCAATTTCGCCATCGTTTTTTGCGTTTTTTTTTTACGGTGTTCACCTTGCGGTTTAAATTACATATTAACTTTATTAATGGAGTCATTACGGTCGCGGCGATACCATATATGTGTACTTTTATTTTATTTTTACACTTACTAAATAAAATCACTTTTTATGGAAAAAAATGGATTTTTTTACTGTACTTTTTATTAATAATCTTTATTTCACATTGATGACTTATTTTATTAGTCCCACTAGGGGACTTTACTGTGCGATCTTCCGATCGCTGCTATAATGCTCTGGTATACTTCGTATACCAGAGCATTATTGCCTGTCAGTGTAAATCTGACAGGCAATCTGTTAGGACGTGCCTCCGGCGCGTCCTAACAGGCATATGTCCAGGGCAGACCTGGGGGCTTTTATCAAGCCCCCGGCTGCCATGACACCCCATCGGAGACCCGCGATTGCATTCGCGGGCCGCCGATGGGTGACAGAGGGAGCGCACTCCCTTTGTAAACAAAGTTAAATGCCGCGGTCGCTATTGACAGCAGCATTTAACGGGTTAAACGGCCGCGATCGAAGTAAACTTCGATCGCAGGCATTGGAGCAGGAGCTCAGCTGTCATCAGACAGCAGAGCCCCGGCTCCAGCCTGCACGGGGGACCCGTGCAGGACTTAGGCTAGGCGAACGTGAAAAGGCGTCAGCCTAGCCTAAGGCCCCTTAGTGACCGACGTAAAAAGGCGTATTGGTGGTCACTAAGGGGTTAATAAAAGGTGTATTTATAAAGATGGTATAGTGTTAGACGAGCTCCTAAGATTTTTGTCTATCTATCCTACGCAGCTAACATATTAAAAAATGATGCATTATGTCAATTTGGGTTAAATATTACATTATAGGTATTTATTAATATTAAATATTTAAACAAACGCCAGTTCCAGAGTGCATACGAAGTCTTCTACAGCGGTGCTACGGAGCATGCACAGTAGCACACGCTAACTACAAGTTTAGAAGCAGCACTTGGAAACAGGGAGCAGGCTAAGATTTGGACAGCGATGCTACTGCAGTACTAGTACTTGTAGCAGATGCTGAAATAGTAAATTAGAATTACTCGGGAACAACCGCTGGTTCCCGGGTGCATACGGTCTTTTACAGCAATGCTACAGTGCACACGGAGTAGCGCACGCTGAAATACCAGTTTAGAATAAGCACTCGGGAACAATTGCCAGTTCCCAAGTGCAGGCGGGGATTTGGACAGCGCTACTTCTGCGCATGCGCAGTAGCAGCTACAGGACTGTAGTCACACCAAACACTCGGGAATAATTTGAAGTTCCCGAGTGCAAACGAATTAAAGCGCGTTCATGAAAACATTGGAAGTGACCACAAAGCCATACTATGGTAGGGATGTGTTTTTTACCGACCATAGCCAGAGGAATAGGTTATGGTCGGAACCAAGGGCAACCAATAACACAACAAAACTTATGACAGAGGCATGGTAATAATATATCTTTATAACTGTACATTTTAGAAAATAACATGTAATTGCACAAATGTATAACTGCCAAATGTATTTTAGTTTGTGGGAAAACCCCTTTAAATCTTACTGGAGTAAATTTGGGCCCATAGTCTTCTGAGATGTAAATCCAATATGGTAAAGTTACTACTGGTTAGATTCTATTGCATTGGGACACACCTCTTATAGAGGCTCTGTCACCACATTATAAGTGCCCTATCTCCTACATAATGTGATCGGCGCTGTAATGTAGATAACCACAGTGTTAGCAATTATAGATTTATGCTAATTAGTTTCTTAATGCCCAACTGGGCGTTTTTTAAATTTTGACCAAGTGGGCGTTGTAAAGAGAAGTGTATGACGCTAACCAATTAGTGACCAATCAGCGTCATACACTTCTCTCCATTCATGTCCATTTGTACTCAGCACGCTGTGCTGTCACATACACCCACATTAACTTTACTGAAGTGTCTTGAGAGTGACTAGACATCACCTGCAGCTAGGACGCGGTCTATTCACACTCCCGACACTTCGGTAAAGTTTTTGTGGGACTTAATCACACAAAACAGCTGTGCGGTCATTCACAGCGTGATATCGCGAGATCACGCAGTGCTGTGATTAAGTCCCACACAAACTTTACCGAAGTGTCGGGAGTGTGAATAGACATCGCGTCCTGGCTGGCGTATGTCACAGCACAGCGAAACCCCTTGAAAAAGCTGATGGCGAAACACACGTCGGGGCTCTGTGGTGGTGGTCTGGTGTTATTAGGGGCACATTATGCAGCACAGTGATTGGTATTGATCCCTAGTACTATCTATTATGTAACATCTCTCTACTTCCTAGACAGCACTGATATACAGTAATTTACTGAGTGTATAATATATTTTTTTGTCTTTGATGTAGTAACTACAGTTACTATATGTAACATTCTGCGTTCTCTGATTAATGTTGATTGTGACATGCTGCTCTGTATATTGTGGTCCCCTCACCACCACCATGTTGTTTTAAAATTGTCTGTCATTTTAGGTCTTGATGGCCATTGTCTTTTACTTTTGGTTAAATATAATAAAAATCTTTTGTATGGTACCAATGGTGTGCTATTATGTTATTTTGGTATTTACATGATAGTATCTACATATATGTTTATAGGTATTGTGTATATGTATTGATATACGTAGATCATTATATGGTTTTCTGGCCTGGATTGGTATTGAAAAGTTAAAAACCACCCAGTTGGGCATTAAGAAACTAATTAGCATAAATCTAAAATTGCTCATAACTTGCTAAAAAAAATATCGTTTTTCAAAATAAAAACCACTGTTATCTACATTCCCGCGCAGATCAGATTATGTAGGAGATAAGGCACTTATAATCTGGTGACAGAGCCTCTTTAATCATTGAATTCAGGTGTTTCATTCAGTCCCATTGCCACAGGTGTATAATATCAAGCCCCTAACCATGCAGTCGCCTTTATAAACATTAGTGAAAGAATTGGTCATCCTAAACACTTCACTGAATACCAGTGTGGTCCTGTAATAGGATAAAACCGTTGTAAGTTAGTGAAAGGTCTTCTCTTCTAGATATTCCCCGATCAACTGTAAGTGGTATTATTGCAAAGTGGAAAGGTTTAGGAACAAAGTGGCAGATTACGTAAAGTTACAGAGCGGGATCGCCGAGCGCTAAGGAGCCATGTACATAAAAGTCGCCAATGCACTGGTGACTTAATAACTGCAGAGTTCCAAACCTTCTTTGGCACTAACATCAGCACAAAAACGGTGCGGCGGGGGCTTCATGGCCGGGCAGCTGCATGCAAGCCTTACATCACCAAGCACAATGCAAAACGTCGGGTGGAGTGGTGTAAAGTATGCCCCCACTGGACTCTGGAGCAGTGGAAAGGTGTTCTGTGGAGTGAGAAATCACGTTTTTCTATTTGGCATTCTGATGGACGAGTCTGAGTTTAGCGAATGCCAGGAGAATGTTACCTGCCTGACGGCATTGTGCCAACTGTAAAGTTTGGTGGAAGGGCATAATACTATGGGGTTGGTTTTCAGAGATTGGCCTAAGCCCCTAAGTTCCAGTAAAGGGAAATCTTAATGCTTCAGCATACCAAGACATTTTGGACAATTGTATGCTTCCAACTTTGTGGGAGTAGTTTGGAGAAGGCTCTTTTCTATTCCTGCATGACTGTGCCCCAGTGCACAAACCAAGGTCCATAAAGGCATGGTTAGGGGAGTTTAATGTGGGATAACTTGACTGGCCCGCACAAAGCCCTGACCTCAACCTAAATCCAACACCATTGGGATGACCTAGAATGGAGATTGTGAGCCAGGCCCTCTAGTCCATCAGTGTCTGACCTCACAAATTTTCTTCTGGATGGATGGATGGGCAAAAATTCCAACAGAGACACTCCAAAATCTCGTAGAAAGTCTTCCCAGAAGAGTGGAAGCTGTTTTAGCTGCAATGGGGTGGACCAACTCCATATTAATGCCTATGGATTTAGAATGGTAGGAATGTGTAGGTGTCCCAATAGTTTTGTTAATGTAGTGCAGGAGTCCCCAACTGGCGGTCCAGTACATTCAATTGTAATTGTGTCCTCAGGAAGCAAATACAATTGAATACTATGGCAGAACAGTGAGCTATCAGCTCCCTGCTCTGCCATTCACTAGGCTACAGACTACAATATGCCTGCAGCCTATAAAAGACACTGGAACAGGATCCCTGCTCAGTCCGGTGCAATTAGGTCACTACATCGCACCGGCCTATGCAAGGGTCCCCTCTTGGCATCTCATGGGCTGCAGGCCTAACGTGGCTGAGGAGGCTGGCTGTGGAGCTCCATTCGTTGCGGGAACGAAGCTGGGCGAGTACATGTTTTTGTATTTATTTACGAGGCACGATCTACAATGAGGTGTGTGAGTGTGGCACTATCTACAAGGGGGAACTGTAGGGCACTATCTAAAAAGGGAGATTGTGTGGCGTTGTCTACAGGAGGCACTGTGTGGCACTATCTACACAGGTTACTGTGTGGCACTCTATAAGGGGGATTGTGGCAGATAAGCCTCGGATTTCAGATCCACAAGTTGGAATGGCCTATGGCAAGTCTGACCCGTATGGATATAGCCTTACGGTTGTTCAGCTCGAACTTTCGCGAACGGCAGACCCAGGTAAATGGATCTTCGCTAAAAATAGTTGAGTACCCTAGGTATAGTGTATCTTTAACACTGCTCTGTAGATGCAGCTTTATTTTGAAAGGAGAGCAGTAATTTCTTTCAATAATGTCATTATGAGAACAGTTAAGTGTGCACTCGCTGCAGTGTAACCACTAGTGGAGCCAGGAGTCAGCTATGATGATGTCTTATAAAGAACCACTGCAATGCATCAGTTAATTTGTGCCAAGACAGAAACAATTTGTGCCAAGACAAAATGTGTTCTAGATCCTGGGATATAGCCAGGGATTAATTTTCCAATAGGAATTGGAGGCACATGCCTTTAGTGCTCCTGATGGAAGGGTACTAACTCTTGACCAGTTTTCTAGACTGTACCCACTTTCCACAACTAAATCAAAGTTCCACTTGTGCAGTGCTGAAAATAGATCGACAATTTATCTCAGTTTATTGCAAGGAGATTTCCCTTGTGTAATAAAGAGTGTTTCTTCTATTTGGAGGGAATTATGATCTCATTCCTACAAAGTCTAATTCTTGCCTGGTTGTTGGATTGGGCAATATATGGCCCGAGTATTTCTACGTTTTAAATTCATCTGGCAATAAGAGCCTGCTATGAAAACAAATATGGACACACAAGATGGCTTCAATTTGACAATTTATGCACACTTTCAAGCACTAGAACAGAGTAAGCGGTATACAACTGAGGTCAGGAAAGTCAAACTCGACCCACCTCGATCTATGTAAGGTGTGAGCAAGTTACTCTTGTTCTCCTTCCACTTGTGCCTCCGCGGCTCACTGTGGGGTTCTTGTAAAGGCTAGTCACTACCTTTTGCCTATACTCAGCAGTCATTGGTGACTAATTTGTGGGCATAGCGTAGCACATAAAAAATATAGCGTAGCACATAAAAAAAGAAGAAGCAGTTTTTTTTTTTTTTAGCAAAAACATTTTTTGTATTTTTCTTATGATATACAGAAAAAAACACTATAGCAGTGGTGTGTATAAATAGGATAAAAATGTGTCATCCGGGGGGCGTGGCCGCAAGCGCATGGAGTAGGACGTGTGTTGTTCCAGCTCCCTAGCTCCTAGGCTATAAATCGGCTAACATCGGCTCTCACAGAGCTCATCCGTGATTTTAAATAACAGCACCGTTAACCGGACACCGTAAGGATACTTACCTTGTCAAGATGGGAAGGATTCGCAAGAAACCGGCCGCTGCAAAGATGACAGAGTTCTTCCCGGCGGCGAGGTCCCAAAATGGCGCCGGATCGCCGTCTTCAGAGAGGTCAGAGGAACATGTAGCTGACCGCAGATCTTCTGGGACTGTTAGAGGTGCAGGCCTCGCAGTCTCCTCACCCTGCTTTCCTCGATCTTCGGACCCTGCATTGCTGCATACCGGGCCTCAAGCTGGACTGTTTTCCTCCAGGCCGCTATCTTCCCCAACAGTGAGTACTGATAAATCTCCTTCAGACCATGTGCTAAACATGGCGTCTGAGATGTTACACAGCACAGGGGCTGATAAACCAGTGACTGAATCTGCACTTAAACTCATGCTGCACGATTTTCATGCTTCTATACAGCAGTCCATTCAGCATGCATTCCATGATTTACAAAAAGATTTCATGGCCCTGGGGGATAGAACCTCTCACATTGAAACTAAGTTATCAGAATACTCTGTGGCCCAT